>NC_057801.1:210698272-210714862 GCF_018294505.1 Triticum aestivum
CCCCTTCTTCCTCGCTGTCGTAGTGTGGGCAGATCCGGCCTCCCGCCGCCCACCTAGCGACATCCCGGCAACCATCAGGTATAACTTCCTTCGAAACCGGCCTTGCTCTACTTCCCGAGCTCCTAACGTCTCTGCATTTGTAACTTTTACTATTTCTCAGGTCCCCTCATAGATAGGATCGATCGGCTGTTCAAAAACCACCTATTTTTTTACGTTTAAGAGGTAAAACTAGTTCATGCACTCGAATCTAGTAGTACTTGGTTCAAAGAAGGAAGAAAGGGGGTGGGGGTGGGGGAGGATTTGTTACCTGAATCTAGGACTTGGTCGAAAGAGGAAATAATGGGGGCGAAAAGTAGCAGAGACTGGCTATCCAACTGGTCTCTAGGTCTAATTGGGAAATAAAGGGAAACACAGTACAAACTTAATATAAACCCGATCTATTGGTTGAAAAAGGAAAGAAAGTGGGGACTGGGGGACAAGTCAACAGAGTAAGTCCAGCACTAGATTTGCTAGCCTCACACAGTATAAGGTGGCTATACCGAACAAAAATGGGACCAACCCATATATCATGTTCTGATGTTTGTTGCCCCAAGCCACTCTTATGTAATGCCACTGGTAAAATGTAGCAGTCACACTGTTAAAAGTAAGGACACGTTAAACCAATGTTGTTTTCAATGTAATGCCTCCAGTAATATGAATCAACGGCACTTCTTTACATGTCCTGCTAAAATTTCCCATTAAGATAAGTTGGTTCTTTTCGTTAGAAATGCAACTGTCCTGGTCTGCCTACTCTCCCGTGCCCAAAGTAATGTCGTATTTAACGGTTGTCACAGTTAATCCTAATGCCCACACTAATATCTAGCAATGCCACTGCTTTAGAAATTGCTACTGTCCTTGTAGGATTTCCATTCAGATAATGAACATGCTTCTTTTCATTTGATGCATGTTTAATCACTTGTTAGTCACCCTCCTTTCCACCTTTTTTGTGCAAACAGAGATATACATTTCACGCTCGATCTTAGTTAAACTGCACAAATGATATCCAAATTATAGTTGAGCATTCCAGGAGCTTCACAACCAACCTTGATGTTGCTCAATTTTATTGCAACTAATGAAGAATGGGTTTCGTTTTCTGATGGAAATGGAACCAGGGCTGGAGCCCTTTTCTTAAAAAATTGAAGAAGAAGCTGCTAGCTCATGGGACATTGCTTCATTTTAGGTGATCTGCACCAAAAGGTCCCATGAATTGAATCATCCATGTTGGTGACTGAAAGAGCCAGCTTCAGCATCCCAGTCTAAGCACCCCCGGCCTCCATCCTTGCGACGCGTGGTACACCTTGTTTGCCACCTGCTCGACCCTAGTGTCACTGATAAAATGAAGTAATAATACAGTTAAAATACAGCGAGTGTCATCTCTATCATTTTATTTCCAATGTAGATAAAGAAAGTGCTTCTCTTTGTTAAAGTATGTTTCATCAACTAGTCCCATTGTTAATGTTTAAGCGTTTCTGCAAACTGGGGTGCTTAATTTTAGTTGATATGTACAAAAATAGATATTTGAATGTCTCAAGGCACCTCCTTGTACTACTGTTGTACACTGATGTTCATCACTGGAAGAAGGTGTATGTGGGAGACTTGGGACGATGTCCAGTATGAGGCGTACCGTATGAGGTGTCGCAGGGCCCATCTCGCCCTCGCAGCATGGCATACTATGATACTATCGCAATATTTTCTTCTATTTATTTTGTGTGTTTCATCAACTAGTGCCACTATAATGTAATCACACTTTTTCATTTTCTGTGCAAACAGGGTTATTCAGCTGCATTTTGGTGGAGCTGCACAAATGTACGTATGGAACCGGCATATATGCAGAGTGCGAGGTGTGCCAAGTAAAAATTACCGACACCAACCATGCTGCATGCACGCATTGTCATCCACCACAACAAGTGGCATGTGTGGCGCTCTCTGTGGACGGATCTTTCTCGGCAGAAAATCCTCTAACCAAATACTAGTAGCTTATATTGGCAGTTTTCTAGGGAGTACTCCTTTCTGAAAGAAGCACCAATCTATTTTTCTTTATTTGTACACTGTGTCACAACTTTGACCCAAAGGTCCAGAGATATTTTAGAGTGATCGGCGTAGTACTCGGAGACTGATTGTAAGCATGACTTTCATTAGCTGTCACACTGATTGTAAGCATGAGCAGGTGGAAGATTAGGTTAGTGCGAAGCTTACCTTAAACCCTACCGCCGCCGATGAAACAAGGTGAGCGTCGAGGGAACCGTGGAGAATGTCGGGGAAGCGACGTTGCGCCATCCGGCCTCCTCTTGCGGTGGGAGAAGAATACTCCTATGGCTCCGGCTGGCTCTGCACCCTCACGAACGGCACACCATACTTGATCGATTCGTTATCCTCTGGGTGCTCGACCTTCGACCTGTACGCCCACCACCTCCGCCTGAGTGTCGCCTCGGGCGAATATGTCTGCTCCATCGCCCGTAGGAGATACTCGATGAACTCGGAGGACTGCAGCGTAACTGCCGCCGAGGAATACCTGTACATCGCTGCCCTCATCGCCGCCGTCTCTCTCTTTCGCATACATTTCCACATGGCCCGCACCGTCCTCGAAATCTCCCTCTCATTGTCAAACCAACTAAGGATCTCCTTCAACTTGGCTAACTTTGCCTGGTCGCTGTCGGCGATCTGCCTGATTCGCTGCTGCATCCTCTCCATAGATGTCATTCTGAGTGGTCCGGTGCTAGCTTTGGAAGATGGGAGGCGAGACGGTGGTCTTGAAATGGAGAAGAGGGAGAGGAGAGGAGGTGGTTTTGGAATGGAGATGATGGAGACGAGAGGAGGTGGTTTTGCAATGGAAAGAAGATCAGAAGAGGGAGAGGCGACATGGTGTTTTTGGAATGGAGATGATGGAGAGGAGAGGAGGTGGTTTTGGAATGGAGATGATGGAGAGGAGAGGAGGTGGTTTTGCAATGGAGAAGATCAGAAGAGGGAGAGGCGAGACGGTGGTTTTGGAATGGAGATGATGGAGAGGAGAGGAGGTGGTTTTGCAATGGAGAAGAGGGAGAGGAGCGTGCGGCAGCGATTTAGAATTGGGCGAGAGGGCCGGCGCGCTGTGACTGGATCAAAATCAAAATCAATTTACCCTTCAATTAAGAAAGCGACCCCACATTGACTAGTCTCCCTTTTATTCTGGGTCATAATTGACCATGATTTTCGCACATAAAATATATGTTATAGGTTGCAAAAATAATATAATTTGAAAGTACATTCAGATACGAACCAAACGATACAATTTTTGGTGACATGCATTCACATTTAGCTTGTCACATATAGTATGTGGTCAAACTTTGACCCAAAATACGAAAACAACAAAAAAATACTTCCAAGACCAGCGCTGCTCTTCCGCTCTTCTCCTCTTAAACCACCGCCGCTCCTCTCCTGTTCGAATCTAAATCCAGCGCCGCTCCTCTCCTCTTCCATTTCGAAACCACCGCCCCTCCTCTCCTGTTCCAGTCCAAAATCAGCGTCGCTCCTCTCCTGTTCTAATCCAAAACCAGCGCCGCTCCTCTCCTCTTCCATTCAAAAACCACCGACGGCGAGTGAAGGTGCTGTGGAGAAGTAGATCGATGGAGGAGTACAACCGATATGTGAGGATCGCAGACGGCGACCCTGTGAAGCTAGCTAGGATGTTGGAGATAAAGTCTTGGTTTGACAACAAGGACCAACTAGCGGCGACGGCAACATCCATGCCCAAATATCTGCAATAGAGCGAAAAGGCGGCGATACTCCCGGAGGGAGTCGCGCCGGAGTACATAGAGCTGCTCCTCTGGGCCATGGAGCAAACAGATTCACCGAATCCGATCGTGAGGGAGCGATGGTGGGAGTATCAATCCCAGATGGAGCATCCACCAGAGATTGAAGGATCGAGCATCTACAGGGTGCCGTTTGTGAGGATGTCCTGCCAGAGCGAGCCGATGGAGTCTTCGTCGACCGAACCCAACTACAAGAGGAGAAACGCAGTTGGCCCGACTACGCTTCCCCGCCATCGTCTCCCTCGCCGTTCACATCGTCTCACGGGGCGGTTGTCTGCCGCCGAGGAATAGGAGGGGACTGCCCCCCAGCCCAATAGTCGGGCAGGTTGTGAATTGTCAGGAGGAGCTTAGGGTTGTCAGTATTTGCAGGTTGTGAATTGTGTTTTGTGTTGTGTATTTTGAGAGTACTTTCAGATATGAATGTCTTTTGAATTTCAGATTTGCAGTATTGAGCATATGAAGAATTTTATGAATTCTAGAGATCTTTTTTTAGCACTTAAAAAAATGTAGTTTCATAGGAGTATAAAAGTGCAGACGAGAAGAAACTGCAAGTTTCAGTTTCGGATAAGAAACTGCAAGTTCAGTTTCAGATAAGAAATTGCAACTTTCAGAGGCAGAGCATTTATACTAACACGACCTTTTCAAATAGGGTTAACATCATGTTGGAAGTTTTATTCGTGGTCGAAAATGGAACTACCAGCCAGTTAACATCATGCTGATCAACATTCATGCATAGCACACCTTCATATGATGCACAGTCAAAATGCCCACACAATGTTGAGTGTGCGAAACACAGAGAAAACGAGGGACGGAGTTTTGGCAAGTGTTGGACGTGGTTTTGGGCTGCCCCGTCTAGGCTTTCATTATTAACATGCGCAGCCCACGACCTCGGATGGGAGGGCCTGTTTGTATTTTCTTAGGGCCGTCATGTATCGAACGGCCTATGGACCTCCCATCCGAGGTTTTATTTTTGGCTGCCCAATTTATGTATTTTTTTGAAGAAAACACAGAGGTCTGTTCTATTTTTCTATATAAAAATAGGAACGCCAGGTACAACTTATGTTTCCCTTTTAACTATATTATATATATTTAAATTATTTTATATGTTATTATATATTATTTTTATTGTCATCATATATTTAACAGATACTTACATATGTAAGAAAACAATATCCCACATCTTATTAACTTATAAAAATAATTTCTTAACAAATAAAATCATGGATTGTTTTGGCACAAAAATCCTAGTGATTGTGTACAAAAGCTTGGTAAGATTTAAGGACGAATGTAATAATATCACTTATTATTTAAATATATTTATAACAAAATGCTCAGCCCTTTTTTCTTTTTTGATAACATTGCTGGCCCAACCCAACATTACAGTTAGAATCAGCCCAGCAAAATTGTGTATCTAGATAAAGTGCAAATGGCCTGTAATTTTTTAGGAAATAAAATAAATGGGCCGCATGAAAGCTACATTAATTGTTCACCCAGCCCAGCTAATGGCTGTAATTCAAACAAAATATCAAATTGACTGTAAATTCTACCGCGCAATTTTTTTTTGTAAATTCTGAAAAAATAGGCTGAATACGTGCCACATTTTTGGAGGCTGAAATGTGGGCCAATAGGTCGAAGCCAACGCAAGTCGTTGTAAATTTAGTCAACAAATGATTCTGACATGTTAGCCATTGGATTTACATCCACCGGCCGGCATCCATCTTCAATCTCTCATCTTCTTCCTCCAGCGCCGCCGGGACCACCTCCCGCCTCCTGTTGCTAGCAGCTCTACTTAGCACGCTTCGCTATGAAGCGCTACTCCACCGTTGGCCAGGCCATCCCTCCAACCCTCCACACCTCATGTTCTTCTCCACCGACTGCCGAACCACACCGCACTACAACCAGTTAACCCTCGTACACCTCTCCGTCTGCGACTCTACTCCCGCGTCTTCCCATCTCTGGCTCGTTGCTGTCCGGGGCCTCGCCGTCGTCCACCACCTATGATGCGCTCGGCGCGGCGTGGTCAATGTGGTCAACGAACGACACCATCGGAAGTAGACTGTGTGTGGGAGGCTGACAGTTGGGTCCACGGCCGCACACAAGGAAATGCCTCCTTATTACGCGCATAATAATGATTCATCCACCTAACATCTGGGACCCACCGGAAGGGCCTCTGTATTTCGCAAAAAAAATGTGCCCCCCGCTGACTTGTCGGACCCACCAGCTATCTTCGCACGCAAGGAAGTGCCTCCTTATTATGCACAAAAAAATGAATACTCCCCCTGCCAGCTGGAACCCAGCATACTAGGAGGCTGACATGTGGGCCTACCTAGTTGACGGGGGCGGAGGGCTTTGTCAACTTAGTCAATATGAACAATTCTAGCTCCTCTTATCGTACGATGTTCATCCAACGGTTGTAGTGCTTCTTCAACCTCTGGTCTTCTTGCTCCAGCCGCCCAAACCAGCGCCGGTCTTGCCGCGTGCTCCTGCCTCCCGTGGCCGGTTGTGATGCCGTGGAGGCTTCACTGCCCCCTACTACTCCCACCGCTGGCCAGGCCATCCCTCTACTCACCCACACCCCCTGTTAATCTACGGCTATAGCAGCCTCACATCGCAGCCGAACCAGTGAACCCTCGTACTCCTCTTCGAGTGGGCATCCACTATTGCGTCCTCTCCGGCTACGAGTCGTCCCCTTCCTAGGCCTCGCCGTCATCCACCGCCATGGTGCTCTCGGCGCGGCGTGGTCAACGTGGTGAAGGAACGACTTCCATCAGACGTGGAGTGTACGTGGAGAGGCTGATAGCTGGGTCCACGGCCGCAACAAGGAAGTGCCTCCTAATTGAGCAGAAAATAATGATTCCTCCACCTCACGAAAAAAAAGTTTCCCCTGACTGCTGGGATCCACCAGCTACATCTTCGCACGCAAGGAAGTGCGTCCAGGCAAAAACAAATGATTCGCCCCCCTGACTGCTGGGACCCACCAGCTACATCTTCGCACGCAAGGAAGTGCGTCCGGGCAAAAAAAAAACGATTCGCCCCCTGACTGCTGGGACCCACTAGCTACATCTTCGTACGCAAAGAAAGTGCATCCGGGCAAAATAAAACGATTCGCCCCTCTGACTGCTGGGACCCACCAGCTACATTTTCGCACGCAAGGAACTTTTTGACAGTCGGGACCCACCTGGTCGAAGCGTACGTAGTGTTGTCATTCTGGTCGCGAACGTGTATGTACATATAAACTGGTCGATGTAGAGGCGCGCACGTGTCGTTGTAGAGGCGCGCACGTGTCGTAGTAGAGGCACGCACGTAGCATGTACATGTACGTACAGTGGCTAGGGTGCAAGAAAGAAAATACGGCCACGTATGTGTACATACGGGCGGGATCTCGAATGCCTAGTCGCGCATACGTATGGCAAGGGCTCATGTTCATGGGGAGGCAACAGAATGCGTCGTGTTCATCGGGAGGCAACGGAATGTGTCGTGTTCATGGGGATGCAACGGAATGCGTCGTGCTCATCGGGAGGCAACGGAACGTGTGGGAGCCAACCGGCTTGGACGGAACAGGCGATGGAAACGAGGCCTGGCGTACCGCACAACGGAGGAAACGGCATTGTGTTCGACCGGCCATGTTCGAAACGGGGTCCTGTTGATCGGGAGGGGCCTGGCGTACCGCAAAACGGAGGAAACGGACCTCCTACGGTCGAAACGGGGGTCCTGTTGATCAGGAGGGGTGTGGCATACCGCAAAACGGACGAAACAGACTTGTGTTGGAGCGCTACGGTCGAAACAGGGGTCCTGTTCATCGGGAGGGGTGTGGCGTACCGCAAAACGGGACTCCACGGGATACTGTTCATCTCCACCGTCGACCTCCTCCAGCCTCCACGGGCTACCGTCGACCTCCTCCAGCCTCCACGGGCTCCTATTCATCCAGCCTCCACCGCGCGCTACTCCACCGCTACTGTTCAACCACCCCTCCACCGTCTACTGTTCATCCATCCCTCCACACCACAGGGTCTTGTTCAACCACCCCTCCACGGCCACCCCTCCACCGTCTACTATTCATCCTGCCCTCCACACCACGGGGTCCTGTTCATCAAGCGGCAAGGCCACTGCTCACTGTGTTGGGGAACGTAGCGGAAATTCAAAATTTTCCTACGTGTCACCAAGATCTATCTATGGAGAGACCAGCAACGAGTAGAAAGAGAATGCATCTACATACCCTTGTAGATCGCTAAGCGGAAGCGTTCAAGTGAACGGGGTTGAAGGAGTCGTTCTCGTCGTGATTCAAATCACCGATGATCAAGTGCCGAACACACGGCACCTCCGCGTTCAACACACGTACATCCCGATGACGTCTCCCACGCCTTGATCCAGCAAGGAGAGAGGGAGAGGTTGAGGAAGACTCCATCCAACAGCAGCACAACGGCGTGGTGGTGGAGGAGGAGCGTGGCAATCCCGCAGGGCTTCGCCAAGCACCGCGGGAGAGGAGGAGGACTTGGGAGAGGGGAAGGGCTGCGCCAGAACTTCGTGTGTTTAGCTCCCATGCGTCTCCCCACTATATATAGGGGTGGAGGGGCTGGTTTCTTGCCCTCCAAGTCCATTGGGGCGTTGGCCAAGGTGGGAGGAAAGAAATCCCATCATTTCCTTCCCCACCGATTGTTATCCCCCCTTTTTAGGGATCTTGATCTTATCCCTTCGGGATATGATCTTATTCCTTCTAAGGGGGGATCTTGGTGCGCCTTGACCAGGGGTGTGGGGCCTTGCCCCCACTACCCACGTTC
This sequence comes from Triticum aestivum, assembly GCF_018294505.1. Taxonomy (NCBI): domain Eukaryota; kingdom Viridiplantae; phylum Streptophyta; class Magnoliopsida; order Poales; family Poaceae; genus Triticum; species Triticum aestivum. The sequence goes on from NC_057801.1 coordinate 210,706,878, forward strand.
ATGTGGGTCCCCCCATGCAGGTGGGCCCCACTCCGGAACCTTCTAGAACCTTCCCGGTACAATACCGAAAAATCCCAAACATTTTCCGGTGGCCAAAATAGGACTTCCCATATATAAATCTTTACCTCCCGACCATTCCGGAACTCCTCGTGACTTCCGGGATCTCATCCGGGACTCCGAAAAATATTCGGTAACCACATACAAGCTTCCTTTATAACCCTAGCGTCATCGAACCTTAAGTGTGTAGACCCTACGGGTTCGGGAGACATGTAGACATGACCGAGACGTTCTCCGGTCAATAACCAACAGCGGGATCTGGATACCCATGATGGCTCCCACATGTTCCACGATGATCTCATCGGATGAACCACGATGTCAAGGACTTAATCAATCCCGTATTCAATTCCCTTTGTCTATCGGTATGTTACTTGCCCGAGACTCGATCGTCGGTATCCAATACATTGTTCAATCTCGTTACCGGCAAGTCACTTTACTCGTTCCGTAACACATCATCCCGTGATCAACTCCTTGGTCACATTGCGCATATGATGATGCCCTACCGAGTGGGCCCAGAGATACCTCTCCGTTTACACGGAGTGACAAATCCCAGTCTCGATCCGCATAAAACAATAGATACTTTCGGAGATACCTGTAGTGCACCTTTATAGTCACCCAGTTACGTTGTGACATTTGATACACCCAAAGCACTCCTACGGTATCCAGGAGTTACACGCTCTCATGGTCAAAGGAAGATATACTTGACATTGGAAAAGCTCTAGCAAACGAACTACACGATCTTTGTGCTATGCTCAGGATTGGGTCTTGTCCATCACATCATTCTCCTAATGATGTGATCCCGTTATCAACGACATCCAATGTCCATAGCCAGGAAACCATGACTATCTGTTGATCACAACGAGCTAGTCAACTAGAGGCTCACTAGGGACATATTGTGGTCTATGTATTCACACGTGTATTACGATTTCCGGATAATACAGTTATAGCATGAATAAAAGACAATTATCATGAACAAGGAAATATAATAATAACACTTTTATTATTGTCTCTAGGGCATATTTCCAACAGTCTCCCACTTGCACTAGAGTCAATAATCTAGTTCACATCGCCATGTGATTAACACTCACAGGTCACATCGCCATGTGACTAATACCCAAGAGTTTACTAGAGTCAGTAGTCTAGTTCACATCACTATGTGATTAACACTCAATGAGTTTTATGTTTGACCATGTTGCTTGTGAGAGAGGTTTTAGTCAACGGGTCTGAACCTTTCAGATCCGTGTGTGCTTTACAAATCTCTATGTCATCTCCTAGATGCAGCTACCACGCTCTATTTGGAGCTATTCCAAATAACTGTTCTACTTGGAGCTATTCTAAATTGTTGCTCCATTATATGTATCCGGTCTCTCTACTCAGAGCTATCCGGATAGGTGTTTAGCTTGTATCGACATAACCCTTTACGACGAACTCTTTTACCACCTCCATAACCGAGAAAAATTCCTTAGTCCGCTAGTTACTAAGGATAACTTTGACTGCTGTCCTATGATCCATTTTTGGATCACTCTTGTACCCCTTGACTGACTCATGGCAAGGCACACTTCAGGTGCGGTACACAGCATAGCATACTGTAGAGCCTATGTCTTAAGCTTAGGGGACGACCTTCGTCCTTTCTCTCTTTTCTGCCGAGGTCGAGATTTAAGTCTTAACTTCGTACCTTACAACTCAGACAAGAACTTCTTCTTTGACTGATCCATCTTGAACACCTTCAAGATCATGTCAAGGTATGTGCTCATTTGAAAGTATTATTAAGCATTTTGATCTATCCTTATAGATCTTGATGCTCAATGTTCAAGTAGCTTAATCCAGGTTTTCTATTGAAAAACACCTTCAAAATGACCCTATATGCTTTCCAGAAATTCTACGTCATTTCTGATCAACAATATGTCAACAACATATACTCATCAGAAATTCTATAGTGCTCCCACTCACTTCTTTGGAAATACAAGTTTCTCATAAACTTTGTACAAACCCAAAATCTTTGATCATCATCAAAGCATACATTCCAACTCCGAGATGCTCACTCCAGTCCTTAGAAGGATTGCTGGAGCTTTGCATACTTATTAGCATCTTTCGGGATTGACAAAACCTTCCGGTTGTATCACATACAACCTTTCCTCAAGAAAATCATCGAGGAAACAATGTTTTGACATCCTATCTGCAAGATTTCATAAATAATGTAGTAATCGCTAATATAATTCCAACAGACTCTTAGCATCGCTACGAGTGAGAAAATCTCATCGTAGTCAACTCCTTGAACTTGTCGGAAAACATCTTAACGACAAGTCGAGCTTTCTTAATGGTAATTCTTACCATCATTGTCTGTCTTCCTTTTAAAATCCATCCGTACTCATTTTCCTTACGACCATCGAGCCGTTCTGCCAAAGTCTTCACTTTGTTTTCATACATGGATCCTCTCTCGGATTTTATGGCCTCAAGCCATTTATCGGAATCCGGGCCCACCATCGCTTCTCCATAGCTCGTAGGCTCATTGTTGTCTAGCAACATGACTTCCAAGACAGGATTACGTACCACTCTCAAGTAGTACGCATCCTTGTCATCCTACGAGGTTTGGGAGTGACTTGATCTGAAGTTTCATGATCACTATCATAAGCTTCCATTTCAATTGGTGTAGGTGCCACGGGAACAACTTCCTGTGCCCTGCTACACACTGGTTGAAGTGATGGTTCAATAACCTCATCAAGTCTCCACCATCCTCCCACTCAATTCTTTCGAGAGAAACCTTTCCTCGAGAAAGGACCTGATTCAAGAAACAATCCTTTATTGCTTTTGGATCTTAGACAGGAGGTATACCCAACTATTTTGGGTGTCCTATGAAGATGCATTTATCCGCTTTGGGTTCTAGCTTATCAGCCTGAAACTTTTTCACATAAGCGTCGTAGCCCCAAACTTTTAAGAAACGACAACTTAGGTTTCTCTAAACCATAATTCATACGGTGTCATCTCAACGGAATTACGTGGTGCCCTATTTAAAGTGAATGTGGTTGTCTCTAATGCCTAACCCATGAACGATAGTGGTAATTCGATAAGAGACATCATGGTATGCATCATATCCAATAGGGTGCAGTTATGATGTTCGGACACACCATCACACTATGGTGTTCCAGGCGGTATTAATTGCGAAACAATTTCCACAATGTCTTAATTGTGTGCCAAAACTCGTAACTCAGATACTCATCTCTATGATCTTATCATAGACATTTTATCCTCTTGTCACGATGATCTTCAACTTTACTCTGAAATTACTTGAACCATTCAATAATTCAGACTTGTGTTTCATCAAGTAAATATATTCAACATCTACTCGAATCATCTGTGAAGTAAGAACATAATGATATTCAGTGCATGCCTCAGCACTCATTGGACTACACACATCAAAATGTGTTACTTCCAACAAGTTGCTATCTTGTTCCATCTTACTGAAACCGAGGCTTTTCAGTTATCTTGCCCATGTGGTATGATTTGCATATCTCAAGTGATTCAAAATAAAGTGAGTTCAAACGGTCCATTTGCATGGAGTTTCTTCATGCATATATACCAATAGACATGGTTCGCATGTCTCAAACTTTTCAAAAATGAGTGAGTCCAAAGATCCATCAACATGGAGCTTCTTCATGCATTTTATACCGATATGACTTACGTGGCAGTGCCACAAATAGGTGGTACTATCATTACTATCTTTTGGCATGAACATGTGTATCACTACGATCGAGATTTCAATGAACCATTCATTTTAGGTGCAAGACCATTGAAGGTATTATTCAAATAAATAGAGTAACCATTATTCTCTTTAAATGAATAACCATATTGCGATAGACATAATCCAATCATGTCTATGCTCAACGCAAACACCAAATCTCGATGGTAGAGGGAGCGTGCGATGCTTGATCATATCAACATTGGAAACACTTCCAACACATATCGTCACCTCACCTTTAGCTAGTCTCCGTTTATGCCGTAGCTTTTATTTCGAGTTACTAACACTTAGCAACCGAACCGGTATCTTATACCCTGGTGCTACTAGGAGTACTAGTAAAGTACACATTAACATAATGTATATCCAATATACTTCTATCGACCTTGCCAGCCTTCTCATCTACCAAGTATCTAGGGTAATTCTGCTCTAGTGACTGTTCCCCTTATTACAGAAGCACTTAGTCTCGGGTTTGGGTTCAACCTTGGGTTTCTTCACTGGAGCAGCAGCTGATTTGCCGTTTCATGAAGTATCCCTTCTTGCCCTTGCCCTTCTTGAAACTAGTGGTTTCACCAACCATCAACAACTGATGCTCCTTCTTGATTTCTACTTTCGCGGTGTCAAACATCGTGAATACCTCAAGGATCATTTTTTTTATCCCTGATATGTTATAGTTCATCACGAAGCTCTAGCAGCTCGGTGGCAATGACTTTGGAGAAACATCACTATCTCATTTGGAAGATCAACTCCCACTCAATTCAAGTGATTGTTGCACTCAGACAATCTGAGCACAAGCTCAACGATTGAGATTTTCTCCCTTAGTTTGCAGGCTAAGAGAATCGTCGGAGGTCTTATACCTCTTGACGTGAGCACGAGCCTGAAATCCCAATTTCAGCCCTCGAAACATCTCATATGTTCCGCGATGTTTCTAAAACGTCTTTGGTGCCTCTACTTAAACCATTTAACTGAACTATCACGTAGTTATCAAAACGTGTATGTTCGATGTTCGAAACATCCACAAACGATGTTTGGGATTCAGCACACTGAGCAGTGCATTAAGGACATAAGCTTTCTACTGTTTGCATAATCGCTACTATCAACTTTCAACTATATTTTCTCTAGGAACATATCTAAAACAGTAGAACTAAAGCGCGAGCTACGACATAATTTGCAAAAGGTCTTTTGACTATGTTCAGGATAATTAAGTTCATCTTATGAACTCCCACTCAGATAGACATCCCTCTGGTCATCTAAGTGATTACATGATCCGAGTCAACTAGGCCGTGTCCGATCATCACGTGAGACGGACTAGTCATCATCGGTAAACATCTTCATGTTGATCGTATCTACTATACGACTCATGCTCGACCTTTCGGTCTCCGTGTTCCGTGGCCATGTCTGTACATGCTAGGCTCGTCAAGTTAACCCTAAGTGTTTTCGCTGTGTAAAACTGTCTTACACCCGTTGTATGTGAACGTAAGAATCCATCACACCCGATCATAACGCGGTGCTTAGAAGCGACGAACTGTAGCAACGGTGCACAGTTAGGGGAGAACACTTCTTGAAATTGTTGTAAGGGATCATCTTATTTACTACCGTCGTTCTAAGAAAACAAGATGCATAAACATGATAAACATCACATGCAATCAAATAGAGTAGTGACATGATATGGCCAATATCATATAGCTCCTTTGATCTTCATCTTCGGGGCTCCATGATCATCTTGTCACCGGCATGACACCATGATCTCCATCATCATGATCTCCATCATCGTGTCTTCATGAAGTTGTCACGCCAACGACTACTTCTACTTCTATGACTAACGCGTTTAGCAATAAAGTAAAGTAGTTTACATGGCGTTCTTCAATGACACGCAGGTCATACAATAAATAAAGACAACTCCTATGGCTCCTGCCGGTTGTCATACTCATCGACATGCAAGTCATGAATCCTATTACAAGAACATGATCAATCTCATACATTACATATATCATTCATCACATCCTTTTGGCCATATCACATCACATAGCATACCCTGCAAAAACAAGTTAGACGTCCTCTAATTGTTGTTTGCATGTTTTACGTGGCTGCTATGGGTTTCTAGCAAGAACGTTTCTTACCTACGCAGAACCACAATGTGATATGCCAATTGCTATTTACCATTCATAAGGACCCTTTTCATCGAATCTGTTCCGACTAAAGTGGGAGAGACTGGCACCCGCTAGCCACCTTATGCACCAAGTGCATGTCAATCGGTGGAACCTGTCTCACGTAAGAGTACGTGTAAGGTTGGTCCGGGCCGCTTCATCCCACAATACCGTCGAAACAAAATTGGACTAGTAACGGTAAGCATATTGAACAACATCAACGCCCACAACTACTTTGTGTTCTACTCGTGCAAAGAATCTACGCAATAGACCTAGCTCATGATGCCACTGTTGGGGAACGTAGCAGAAATTCAAAATTTTCCTACGTGTCACCAAGATCTATCTATGGAGAGACCAGCAACGAGTAGAAAGAGAATGCATCTACATACCCTTGTAGATCGCTAAGCGGAAGCGTTCAAGTGAACGGGGTTGAAGGAGTCGTTCTCGTCGTGATTCAAATCACCGATGATCAAGTGCCGAACGCACGGCACCTCCGCGTTCAACACACGTACAGCCCGATGACGTCTCCAACGCCTTGATCCAGCAAGGAGAGAGGGAGAGGTTGAGGAAGACTCCATCCAACAGTAGCACAACGGCGTGGTGGTGGTGGAGGAGCGTGGCAATCCCGCAGGGCTTTGCCAAGCACCGCGGGAGAGGAGGAGGACTTGGGAGAGGGGAAGGGCTGCGCCAGAACTTCGTGTGTTTAGCTCCCATGCGTCTCCCCACTATATATAGGGGTGGAGGGGCTGGTTTCTTGCCCTCCAAGTCCATTGGGGCGTTGGCCAAGGTGGGAGGAAAGAAATCCCATCATTTCCTTCCCCACCGATTGTTATCCCCCCTTTTTAGGGATCTTGATCTTATCCCTTCGGGATATGATCTTATTCCTTCTAAGGGGGGATCTTGGTGCGCCTTGACCAGGGGTGTGGGGCCTTGCCCCCACTACCCACGTTCATGTGGGTCCCCCCATGCAGGTGGGCCCCACTCCGGAACCTTCTAGAACCTTCCCGGTACAATACCGAAAAATCCCAAACATTTTCCGGTGGCCAAAATAGGACTTCCCGTATATAAATCTTTACCTCCAGACCATTCTGGAACTCCTCGTGACGTCCGGGATCTCATCCGGGACTCCGAAAAACATTCGGTAACCACATACAAGCTTCCTTTATAACCCTAGTGTCATCGAACCTTAAGTGTGTAGACCCTACGGGTTCGGGAGACATGTAGACATGACCGAGACGTTCTCCGGTCAATAACCAACAGCGGGATCTGGATACCCATGATGGCTCCCACATGTTCCACGATGATCTCATCGGATGAACCATGATGTCAAGGACTTAATCAATCCCGTATTCAATTCCCTTTGTCTATCGGTATGTTACTTGCCCGAGACTCGATCGTCGGTATCCAATACCTTGTTCAATCTCGTTACCGGCAAGTCACTTTACTCGTTCCGTAACACATCATCCCGTGATCAACTCCTTGGTCACATTGCGCATATGATGATGTCCTACCGAGTGGGCCCAGAGATACCTCTCCGTTTACACGGAGTGACAAATCCCAGTCTCGATCCGCATAAAACAATAGGTACTTTCGGAGATACCTGTAGTGCACCTTTATAGTCACCCAGTTACGTTGTGACGTTTGATACACCCAAAGCACTCCTACGGTATCCAGGAGTTACACGCTCTCATGGTCAAAGGAAGAGATACTTGACATTGGCAAAGCTCTAGCAAACGAACTACACGATCTTTGTGCTATGCTCAGGATTGGGTCTTGTCCATCAAATCATTCTCCTAATGATGTGATCCCGTTATCAACGACATCCAATGTCCATAGCCAGGAAACCATGACTATCTGTTGATCACAACGAGCTAGTCAACTAGAGGCTCACTAGGGACATATTGTGGTCTATGTATTCACACGTGTATTACGATTTCCAGATAATACAGTTATAGCATGAATAAAAGACAATTATCATGAACAAGGAAATATAATAATAACACTTTTATTATTGCCTCTAGGGCATATTTCCAACACACTGTTCATCC
>NC_057801.1:210715106-210745633 GCF_018294505.1 Triticum aestivum
GCAACGCTCACTGTTCATCCCAGAGGCAGCATCGATCAGCTTCAGTTAGCAGCATTAGCGAAGGAATCGCTCCATCGGGTTCAGTTAACAGCCATCGATCGATCGCTCGGGTTCTATAACACATAGCCTGCAATGCAATCGCTCGGGTTCAGTTAGAGCCCAACACCTCGCTTGGGTTTAGTTAGAGCCAACGCCTCGCACACATACGCGTACCTGTACGAGAGAAACGCGCATCGCTCCACCCCCGACCTCCCACCATAACCGGCAACTCCTCGAAATTTTCCTCCCCCTCGCTTCTACCACGGTTTTTTCCGTCATGGACGGCCCAAAGAATGTCATGCAGTGCGTCTCCGGCCCGCCCAGGACGAAAAGCCCATTTTCTGTCATGATTTTTTGTCATAGAAGTAGGAGCCCACCACATCTATGATGATACCGGGTTTTGTCACAATTATCGTCATACAAGTGTCATATGTATGACAGAAAAAAAATTTCGTTCGGCCCAAAATGTCACGGATGTGTCCTTTTTTTTGTAGTGCGACCACCACCAATGGTCGAATGTATACACCACGTGAGCTGAGAGTTTTCAAAAAAAAGACTCGGCGGACCGATAGTCAACCCGTGCTGAATAATAATGATCTAATTTAGTTTTTGTAGTGTATATATTGAATTTTAGAAGTTTAATCTTTGAATTATGAACATATGAAATGTCGTCGGATGAAAGTTTCGCGGAGTGCTCCTGGTCTCACTTGGTAGAATGTCGGCACTTCAACATTAAGCTCCAGGAGACCTGCGATGTTGAAATGGTACGGTACGATGCAAAGTGTTTTTTCGTAATTAAGCTCGACTTCTACTACTTCAACGTGTAATTTTCGTCTTTTACAATTCGACTAGCTTATCTCATGCCATGCAAGACGCTATGTTTTGGAGAGGATGGATTTTGAAGATCATGAAAGTATGGAAACAAAGAAAATTCACATAAGGATCCATCATGGTATGGATTTTGAGGTAAATCTATACAATTCTGAGAGTGTATCCCATTTTGGTTGCCGAATTGGGAAGCACTTTGCAAGATATATGATTTTCATGAGGGTATGCTTGTCAGCATGGATCTTGGTGATCCTAACATCGCCAAAGACAATTTGGACATTTGGGTCCTTGTTGATACGCTTCCAATTCTACCGCTATGTGAGTTTCTCAAACATAGTTATTAAGTAATTTATATTGTTTATTTCAAAATAGTTGACATTTTATTTCCATTGATAGCTTACTTCAAAGAATGTGCGGAAGATGGTAGATAGAACCTACTACACCGATGGCTCAGAATTAACTTATCAGGAGAAAAATCATCTGATCACATTTATTACTGATCTTGAGAATTACAATATGTATTATCAAACTCCTCCACATTATGATCAATACGTGCCACTAGTGCACGTGTTGAATTATGCTAACATGCATGGAGATGTCATGGTAAGATATTTTAGTATGACGACATATGTGCATCTTTTGCATAAATTCTTCTAAAACTGAACTACATTGCTAACTATGAAGTTATTACTATGTTTTTCAACAGATAATCCCGCAGGAGTGTGTGCCTCATCTAATGTTTCAGAAAGGTCGCGTTGATGTTTTGAATATACGGCCAGGTCATCCTATGAATCACTCTTGTTCATATCGGATTTCTAAAACCAATAAAGACATGACAATCAAAGATTGGAAAAAATGTATGGTCACTTGTAGGGAGCTACTTGGAAGCAACATTGTGCGAAGGGCAATAATTGGAGACAGGATAATATCCATTCTCCATAATGGAGAGTCAGGGCCTATCTTGTTTTATGCTATTTTACCTAAGAAAGTGTAGTAGGTCCTATTAGAGAGGCGTAGGTCCTAGGTACAATGTGTTATTATGTGGTACAATGTGTTAGAGTTGATGAGGAGGAGGAGGAGTTGTGACTATGACTAGTGACCAACTTGCTATATGATATCTCATTGATGAAAATGATGATCATGAGGAATTGTTATATGACAATGATGTATTATGATGATAAGTTGTTAAGGATGATGATGATGATGATGATGAGTTATTACGTCACTGGGTGAAAGGACCGCGGTTTAGTTTCAAGTGGATGGATCCAAAGTGACCATACTTTGGATCCATCCACTTGAAACTAAACCTCGATTCTTTCACCCAATGACATAATAACTCATCATCTTATCATTAACAACTTATCATCATAATATATCATTGTCCTACAACAACTCCTCATGATCATCATTTTCGTCAATGAGACATCATATAGCAAGTTAGTCACTAGTCATAATCACAACTCCTGAACATCATCATCAACTCTAACACATTGTAGCACATAATAACACATTGTACCTAGGACCTGATACTCTCTAATAGGACGTACTACACTCTCTTAGGTAAAATAGCATAAAACAAGATAGGCTCTAACTCTCCATTATGGAGAATGGAGATTATCCTATATCCAATTGTTGCGCGTCACACAATGTTACTTCCAAGTACCTCCCCACGACTGACCATACATTTTTCCAATCTTTGATTGTCATGTCTTCATCGGTTTTAGAAATCCGGTATGAACAACAGTGATGCGTAGGATGGCCTAGCCGTAAGCTCATAACATCAAGGTGACCTTTCGGAAACATCGGATGAGGCACACAATCCTTCGGGATTTTCTATTGAAAAACATAGTAATAACTTCGTAGTTAGCAATGTCGTAAGAGTAAAAAATCTTACCATGCCATCTCCATGGATGTTTCCATAGTTCAACACATGCGCTAGTAGCATGTATTGACCATAATGTGCAGGAGTTTGATAATAGATATCGTAATTCTCAAGATCATTAATAAATGGGATTAGATGATTTTTCTCCTATAAGTTAATTCCGCGCCATCAGTGTAGTAGGTTCTATCTACCATCTTCCGCACATTCTTTGAAGAATGAAAATAAGCTATCAATGAAAATAAGTTGTCAACTATTTTGAAATAAACAATATAAATTACTTAATAAGTATGTTTGATAAACTCACATAGCGGTAGAATTGGAAGCGAATGAACAAGGACCCCAATGTCCATATTGTCTTCCTCGATGTCAGGTTCACCAAGATCCATGGTGACAAGCATACCCTCATGGAAATCATATGCCTTGCAAAGTGCTTCCCAATTCGGGCAACCAAAATGGGATACACTCTCAGAATTATATAGACTTACAACAAAATCAAAACCATGATGGGTCCTTAGGTGAACTATGTTTGTTTCCATATTTTCATGATCTTCAAAATCCATCCTCTCCAGACATAGCGTCTTGCATGTCATGGGATAAGCTAGTCAAATAGTAAAAGACGAAAATTACATGTTGAAGAAGAAGAAGTTGAGCTTAATTACGAAAAAAACACTTTGCACCATTGCGTACCATTTCACATCGAAGGTCTCCTGGAGCTTAATGCTGAAGCGTTGACCTTCTACCAAGTGAGGCATGTCGCAGAAACCCCGGTCGTCGCCGCACCAGGAGCACTCCGCTAGACTTTCGTCGTCCGAAGACATTTCCTATGTTCATAAATCAAAGATTAAACTTCTAAAATTCAATATATGGTACAACAAAAACTAAATTAGATCATTATTATTCAGCACGGGTTGACTATCGGTCTGTCGAGTCTTTTTTTGAAAACTCTCAGCTCTCTGGTGTATATATTCAATCGTTGGTGATGGTCGCTCCTCCCTTCGTCCCCAAGTGCATTATACCAAAATGTCTAGCACACGGGAACGAATGAGAAGCGACCCTCATGACAACAGTCGGCATTCTTCTTCTTTCATATATGGTGGACACACTCCTCATTGATTTTTCGACCGTTGGTGATGGTCGTTAATCCTCCTTCCGCTAGTGCATTGATACGACTCCAACGTATCTATAATTTTTATTGTACCATGCTATTATATTACCTGTTCTGGATGTTTATGGGCTTTACTAAACACTTTTATATCATTTTTGGGACTAACCTATTAACCGGAGGCCCAGCCCAAATTGTTGTTTTTTGCCTATTTCTGTGTTTCGCAGAAAAGGAATATCAAACGAGTCCAAATGGAATTAAACCTTCGGGAGAGTTATTTTTGGAACGGAAGCAATCCAGGAGACTTGAAGTAGATGTCAGGGAAGCAACGAGGAAGCCACGAGGCAGGGAGGCGTGCCCACCCACCCTCGTGGGCCCCTTGTGGCTCCCCTGACCGACTTCTTTCACCTATATATATCCATATACCCTAAAAACATCGAGGAGCACAATAGATCAGGAGTTCCGCCGCCGCAAGCCTCTATAGCCATCAAAAACCTCTCGGGAGCCCATTCCGGCACCCTGCCGAAGGGGGAATCCATCACCGGTGGCCATCTTCATCATCCCAGTGCTCTCCATGGCGAGGAGGGAGTAGTTCACCCTCGGGGTTGAGGGTATGTACCAGTAGCTATGCGTTTGATCTCTCTCTCTCTCTCTCTCGAGGTGATACGATCTTGATGTATCACGAGCTTTGCTATTATAGTTGGATCTTATGATGTTTCTCCCCCTCTACTCTCTCGTGATGAATTGAGTTTTCCCCTTGAAGTTGTCTTGTCGGATTGAGTCTTTAAGGATTTGAGAACACTTGATGTATGTCTTGTCGTGCTTATCTATGGTTACAATGTGATATTCACGTGATCTACTTGATGTATGTTTTGGTGATCAACTTGTGGGTTCAATGAACTTATGCATAGGGGTTGGCACACATTTTCGTCTTGACTCTCCAGTAGAAACTTTGGGGCGCTCTTTGAAGTTCTTTGTGTTGGTTGAATAGATGAATCTGAGATTGTGTGATGCATATCGTATAATCATGCCCACGGATACTTGAGGTGACATTGGAGTATCTAGGTGACATTAGGGTTTTGGTTGATTTGTGTCTTAAGGTGTTATTCTAGTACGAACTCTATGATAGATCGAACGGAAAGAATAGCTTCGTGTTATTTTACTACGGACTCTTGAGTAGATTGATCAGAAAGGATAACTTTGAGGTGGTTTTGTACCCTACAATAATCTCTTCGTTTGTTCTCCGGTATTAGTGACTTTGGAGTGACTCTTTGTTGCATGTTGAGGGATAGTTATATGATCCAGTTATGTTATTATTGTTGAGAGAACTTGCACCAATGAAAGTATGAACCCTAGGCCTTGTTTCCTAGCATTGCAATACCGTTTATGCTCAATTTTATCATTAGTTACCTTGCTGTTTTTATATTTTCATATTACAAAAACCTATATCTACCATCCATATTGCACTTGTATCACCATGTCTTTGCCGAACTAGTGCACCTATACAATTTGCCATTGTATTGGGTGTGTTGGGGACACAAGAGACTCTTTTTTATTTGGTTGCAGGGTTGTTTGAGAGAGACCGTATTCATCCTACACCTCCGACGGATTGGTAAACCTTAGGTCATCCACTTGAGGGAAATTTTCTACTGTCCTACAAACCTCTGCACTTAGAGGCCCAACAACGTCTGCAAGGAAAAGGTTGCGTAGCAGACATCAAGCTCTTTTCTGGCGCCGTTCCCGGGGAGGTTAGTGCTTGAACGTATATCTTTAGATCTTGCAATCAAATCTTTTAATTTCTTGTTTTATCACTAGTTTAGTCTATAAAAGAAAACTACAAAAAATGGAATTGATTTTGCCTCATATGCTTCATATTTTTAATATCTTTCATGAGAATGATGGAAAGGAAAATTGTGCTCAAGTGCTACAAGAAGAAGTCTATAAAATGTTGGCACTAAATCTTTGAATGATGAGCATGATTGCAATATTGTTAGTATGAACTCTTTGAATATCCATAGTACTAATGATGATTGCACTAGTCATGATGAAAATGTCTCTTATAAGCATGTCAACTTTTGTGGAGTGCATAGAGTTTGCAAGTACACACAAAATAGGGAAAATAGATTTTGCAAGAGGCATAAGTATTTAGAAACTAAATGGTTGCAAGAAAGGCTAGATGTTTGTGCTGAAAATTTAAAATTTCTTTGCCATCCTTGTGAACTTTGCAATGAACGTGGTCATTTAAATCCCCAATGCAAATTGTTTCATGATCATATCGTGTCCAAAAATTGTGATGCCTTGATTTCCCTTGCACATCATAATGAACTTAGCTTGCTTTTCGGTTATGAACAAATAAAACATTTAACTAAAGATTTGCCAGAATTTGTCCTTGATAAAGTTCTTGATTTTGATTTAGAAGAAATTTTTATGTATTGTGCGGTGAATTGCATTGAAAATCCTTATATTGCCAATTACATAAAGAAAAGAAAGCAAATAGAATATGAAGAGAATACTAATGAAAGGGAAGAGACTTCCCAATATCCTCCTATTATTTCTTATGATGAATCAGGTAACAAGGAGGAGCTTTATATTCAACCAATCTCATTAATAAGGAGCTCAAAAAAGAGGGTTAAACCCACACATGATGTGAAGAAGAAAAAGAAAAGACTGAGACGCAAAGGTAGAAAGGTATCCCTCCCAAATGATGCTGCTCCTATTATTCATTGTGATGATGATAATTGCTATACTATTGGTGCTATATATACTATTAATGATGAGAGTGATTATGCTTATGATATGAAAAGGCCCAAGCTTGGGGAAGCTATGTTTGATGAGGATGACATATTTGATAATATATTTGCTACAATTAATGTTTGTCCCAAGCTTGGGGATGCAATGTTTAATGAAGATGATATTTTTAGCCTCCGAAGTTTGGATGTGTAAATTTATTATGATGATAGCATGCCTCCTATTTATGATGGTTATATTGATGAAAGTGGGTTTGGAAGAGTGTCAACTTTAGGAAGTAATGATCCCACTATTTTGGAGGGTGTTGAATCTTATAATATTTATGAAAGTGGATTTGGAGAGGTCATGACTTTATTTAGTGATGAATCCACTATTTTGGAAGAGGTTTCAATTGATTATGATGAGAACAAAGTTGCTACTTATGATGATTATTGTGATGAAACTTATGTCACAAAAAGTAGGGATGATTAAATTTATAAAACTTGTCATGATTATGATTACCCTTTTTCTGAACATTACTATTTTAATGTTGAAACAATTTATAGTATTCGAGTCTCTTATGATACTCCCACTATCCCGAATGAGAAGAATTTTGCTTATGTGGAGAGTAATAAAATTTCTGTGCAAGTAGATCATGAAAAAAATGTTTTAGGTGCTGGTTATATTGTCGAATTTATTCATGATGCTACTAAAAACTATTATGAGGGAGGAACATATGCTTGTAGGAATTGCAATAATACCAAGTTTCCTCTCTATGTGTTGAAAATCTTGAAGTTATGCTTGTTTGCCTTCCTATGCTAGTTGATTATTGTTCCCATAAGTTGTTTGCTCACAAAATTCCTATGAATAGGAAGTGGGTTAGACTTAAATGTGCTAGTCATATTCTTCATGATGCTCCCCTTATGTTTCAATTCTTATATTTTTTGTGAGCATCATTGAAACCATCATGCCTAGATAGGGGCGTTAAACGATAGCACTTGTTGGGAGGCTGTCACATCCCTAGTCTGGTATGACTTAGACTAGCTAGCCATTTGTGCATCATATTTAAATTTCATTTGAATTTGAAATGAGGATTGGTGGAACCCTCAGAATCATTTTTGAAAATGACCCAAATAAAAATTTCTCCAAAAGGGTCCAAGAAAATGCTCATGTTGCCCTCTGGAAATATTGGACAGAGATAAAAATCAAAACAATATTTTTAGGAGCTCATGGAGATTTATTTTGGCCATTTGGATTAATTCGATAAATATTTGCATTGGAAATATATTTCTATATATATGAAATATGGTCCAAAAATTATGCCAATTATAAAAGAGCTCTGGAATAATATATCTAGCTCCTGCAAAAATTAGCATAAGGTAATAAATTGATTTAGTATTTTATTAAATCAAAACAAATGTCAGAAAAATTAGAAAACAAAAATAAAAGGAAGGAGGGGCTTACCTGGGGCTCCCCCCTGTGCAGCCCAGCCGCAGCAGGCCGGCCCAGCCAGCAGGCGGCCCAGCCCACCTGGCCCCCCCTCCTCTGTCGTCTACCTCCACGACAGGGGAACGGAGCGTGCCCGACGCGCGCGCACCGCCGCGCCGCGCCACCTCCTCCCTCCCTGCTTGCCTGTCCTCCCCTCGTCGCTCTGGATGGACCGGACGACGCCACGCGACGCCCCGCACCTCTCTCCTACTCTCTCTTTCCTCCCCCCTCCCCTGGTTCTCTCTCTCCCGACCGCCCGAACGCGCCCGTCGCCACCGCTCGCCGTAGCCATCGCCACCGGCCTCCCCTCGCCTCCCCGACACGCGCGGAAGCTCCGCCCCCTCGCCCTGAAGCTCCCCGTCAAGCCGTGCCCCTCCGGACGCCCCGTGGAGCCGCCGTCGTTGTCTTTTCCATCGCCGGCCGCCGTGGATCCCCATCAACGCTCCGGCCGCTTCAGTGCGTCCCCGAGCCCACTTCGACCGTCGCTGCAACCGCGGTGAGCTCCGCCACCGCTTCCCCCTCCCCGTTTAACTGCCCGCGCGCCGTAGCACCGTTCCCCACCACGGCCGAAGCCTCTCGCCGCCGTCCATGTCGCCGCCGCCGTCTCGGCCCGCCTCTGCCCAAACTAAGCACCCTGGCGTGCTCCCGGTGCCACGAGGGTGCCGCCGAGCCCCTCAGGTGGCCTCCCCGTGCCCCGCAGCCCGTTTCCGCTCAAAGCCGAGCTCCGGCCGCCGCCGCGAGCTTTGCTCCGGCGAGCTCCGGCCTCCCCCACTACTCCCACCTGTCCCACCAGATGCGCGAGAGCCCGGGCTACGCCCCGGTGCTCTCCGACGCCGCCCCCGTGGCCTGTTTCGCGGACTCCGCCGCGTCCTGAGGTCGCCGGGGGCGAGCCCCGTCGCCTGAGCCCTGCCATGTGGGCCCGGCCCGTCGGGTGATTAGCCTAGTGCTAATCACCGTTAACTAACCCCCCCCTGACACTGACAGTGGGCCCTGGTGCCCCCTAACCTTTTAATTAAACTAAATTAACCCCTGTTAACCCCCCTGTCACTGACGTGTGGGTCCCACACGTCAGGTTTGACCCGGACCAGCCCAGTTGACCGCTGACGTCGTGCTGACGTCATGCTGGCGGTATAATATGATTTCTGGAATTAAATTTAATCAGAAAATTCCAGAAATTGTTTTAAACTTCAAAAATTCATAACAATTCAACCGTAGCTCAGATTAAAATAAATTATATATGAAAAATTATTAGAAAAATGCAACCTCTCCATCTGTACTAGTTTCATGCATGAAAAACCAACTTATACATGCTGAATATGGGAAAAACACATTATGGCATATATAGGAGACTCAATTTAGAAATGCATTTGAACCTTTGGTTCAAATGGACTTCAAACCAATTGAACACTAGTTGCATTAGCTCAACAGCATCACATCTACATGCCATGTTCATGGATCATATTGTTGCATATGATTGTGTATTGATTGACGACACCGTTCCTTCTCGATAGGTCCTGCTCCGGAGACGTTCCAGAGTACCTGTCTGTGAAGCAGTGCCTCCCTTGTTGATTTACCAGGCAAGCAAACCCCCTTGTTCATTTCGATAAAACCCTACTCTCTCGCTCCTGCTCTCAGTTATTGCATTAGGACAACAACGGTTCATCTGCTACTTTGTGCTGCGGTAGTTGAACCCATTCCTCTGCATGACCTGTCATTGCCACAGTAAATAGTTGAAACCCACTAGCATGTGTAGGAGTTGATTGAAGCCATTGTTGTGATCCTACCATGCTATGCCCGCTATTGCTTAGAGTTGTGTCACGTCTGATTCATTGGGAATGAATTGGAGTGTTACGATATGTTCTGATGCTGAGAGGTAAGTGTGTGAACACGATTTGGTAAAGGTAGCGGTGAGAGGCCATGTAGGAGTACATGGTGGGTTGTCTCGCTGGAACCGTCCTTAAGCACTGAGTTCGATGTATGTTGTCCAATGACTCGATACTATCACACATTGGGCTCCGGGCGCTCCAAGCCCTCTCGACTTATTAACCAACTTGATCTCTGTCCAGGAGTCGCAACTAGTTTCTGGTGTTTGTAGGTAGTTCTATTTTTCTACCAGGTGGCACCCGGCAGGGTGGGCTTGGGACAGACTAGGCACACGTGGCACGGTGTACCGAGTGGCACCCGGTTGGTGGGCTCGGGAACCCTGCTCACATCGTTTGGGGCTGTGAGCGACACCCAGGCCGGATCTCCTTGCGGATGGAACCCGAATAGGCGATAAACCTGGGCTAGAGTCTTGTGTGGTTAGTCAGGTCGTGGCCGACACCCTCGCCAGGCTTCCGCTTGAAGGTTGCCGAGATACATGACGTGTACATGGCGGTAAGTGGCGAGAGCGTGTGTGAAGAAGTACACCCCTGCAGGGTTAACATGATCTATTCGAATAGCCGGGTCCGCGGTTATGGACTTCTTGGATGCTTACATGGTACATAGACAACTTGAAGTGGATACTCTAAAATGCTCAAGACAAGTGTGAGTGCTATGGATGGCCTTCTCGTAGGGAGACGGGGATGAATCCATAGTAGTGTATTGTGTGGTCTTTAGTGGACTCGTGTACGTTGTTTCACCTCCAGAGTTTCTGGTAATCGTAGAATAGGATAGCCACAGAGTCAAAGCTGGCTTGCTGCAACTAAACCCCACATTACCTCTTGATGCAGATGCATGTATGATAGGATCTGATGTAAGTCTTGCTGAGTACCTTTGTACTCATGTTGCTTTAATTATGTTTTGCAGCGGAGACTTCGGTCTTACTAGTGTTCTCGTGGACTTCGACTAGTAGCTAGTACCTCAGCTACGATCTTGATCGGATGTTGTAGATAGTCAGGCTCTTCAGCCTTTTTCTTTTGTAGATGTCTGTACCCAGACATGTAATGCTTCCGCTTGTTGCTTGATTGCTCTGACTGTTGGGTCATGTG
The DNA here is from genome assembly GCF_018294505.1 of Triticum aestivum. Classification (NCBI taxonomy): domain Eukaryota; kingdom Viridiplantae; phylum Streptophyta; class Magnoliopsida; order Poales; family Poaceae; genus Triticum; species Triticum aestivum. Next base: position 210,726,142 of record NC_057801.1, read on the forward strand.
ACCCCTGTTTGTAATAATGTTGTGATGGCTCTTCTGAGTCTTTATCTTTTTGAGTTGTCGAGTTATGCTGTGATGCCATGTTGTACAGCACATACTTGCATGTTATGCGTACGTGTAACGTGTATTGCTATGTGTGGGATCTGACTATCTAGTTGTTTATCCTTAGTAGACTCTCTTACCGGGAAATGTCTCCTAGTGCTTCCACTGAGCCATGGTAGCTTGCTACTGCTCCAGAACACTTAGGTTGGCCGGCATGTGTCCTTCTTCGATCCTGTGTCTGTCCCTTCGGGGAAATGTCACGCAATGAATACCGGAGTCCTGCTAGCCCGCTACAGCCCGGTTCACCGGAGTCCTGCTAGCCCAGTGCTACAGCCTGGATTCACTCGCTGATGACCGACACGTTCGATGCTGGGTCATGGATGCCTGTCCCTGTAAGTTAGTGCCACTTTGGGTTTACGACTAGCCATGTCAGCCCGGGATCTTTATCATATGGATGCTAGCGACACCATCATATACGTGTGCCAAAAGGCGCAAACGGTCCCGGGCAAAGGTAAGGCGACACCCGTGGGGATACCGTGCGTGAGGCCGCAAAGTGATATGAGGTGTTACATGCTAGATCGATGTGGCATTGAGTCGGGGTCCTGACAGCGTTGGTATCAGAGCCTGACTGCCTGTAGGATTACCAAGCCAAACTGGTCGAAGTTGAGTCTAGAAAATCTTTAGTTATGTAAGGGAATTGATTGTGGTAAGGAATGTAAGGCTCTTTTTACTCCTTTACCTCATGGCTTTCTGATCTGAGTCATCCTATCTTTCCGACGGGATTAAGGAACTAGGCTTTCTCTTCCGTCTATCAGAATCACGTGTTACTACCCCGTAGTTCCATAGGACTGGTTGATCAGAGTCATACCCCAGTTTTGAGTATTTCCGGTGTAGTCTGTTTAGCATGATCTCAGAACCTTGAGTGATCATGATGAGTATGTTACCACCCCATTTTTAGTAGGATGTCTCATTCTGAGCATTTTACTGCCGTTATGCTGCCGGAATTCTCCTAGGAGTTCGAGAGATACTAATTCCTTGTCCTACATTCTACAGTCCATAGTTGATGCTGATTCCGTCTCTGGTTTCGTTTCACCAGGATGTCATCAAGTTCTGTTGTTCGTAGCCAGAACCACGGAGATGGTAGGGATGAGGATCCTCCCGACCCGCCTTCGTTGACAGAGTTCATGCTAGAGATGGAGAGGAACAAGCGTGAGTCTAATCGTTTGTTGGCACGTATCGAGGAGAACACCGCACATCAGTTCAAAGGGTCTGCTACCATTTATGATTTCATCCGTTTGCATCCCCCCACCTTTCACCATTCCATCGAGCCACTCGATGCAGATGACTGGCTCCGTAGCATCACTTATAAGCTGCGTTCCGCAAGCGTAGCTGAAGATGACAAGGTCACTTATGCCACATACCACCTGGAAGGTCCTGCTAGTCTTTGGTGGCAGAACTATGAGGCTATGCTTCCAGCTGGCCAGATTCCTACCTGGAGAGATTTCACTGAGGCTTTTCGCGAGCATCACATTCCCCAGGCCCTCATTGATCGCAAGAGAGAAGAGTTCTGCAGTTTCACCCAGAGTAAGATGGCTGTTGATGCTTATAGCAGAGAGTTCGAGAACCTTGCCCGCTATGCCACAGAAGAAGTGTCCACGGACGCCAAGAAGCAAGCTAGGTTCCGGAAGGGTCTCAACCCCAAGTTGCGTCGTGATCTCCACCTGCATCATTGTGATACATTCCAAGCTCTTGTGAACAAAGCCATTAATGCAGAGACAGCTCAGCTCACTTACGAGGAGTCTCGTAAGCACACCCGTGATTTGGGATCTCCCTCTGGCTCTAGTTCCTAGAAACGCCGGATTTGGGTTCCAAACTCCGCTCTTCCTTCCGGATATGCACCGAGGCCATCCTATGTGGTGCCTTCCCCAGCTCAGTCGTATGTTCCACCCAGGCCTACTGGTAGACCGCTTGTTAGCGCGGGTCCACGTCCAACCTCAGGGACTTGCTTCACATGCGGGAAGCCAGGACACTATGCACGTGATTGCTCTCAGACTAGTTATGCTCCACCCCAGCCGGAGAAGACTGTTGGCTGTGTTAAGCCATCACGCAAGATGAACAGTGTTAAGTCAGCCCCTACTGAACGTGGACGTGTGCATCACGTCTCAGCTAAACACGCTCATGATGATCCAGATGTCGTTCTTGGTACCCTCCTTGTCAATTGTCACCCAGCATCAGTTCTATTCGATACTGGAGCATCTCACTCCTTCATTTCTGAAGGCTATGCTCGTTTGCACGACATGTCATTTTGTGATATGCCAACTCCGCTAGTCATCCAAACTCCTGGATTCAAATGGCAAACCTCTAGTGTAAGCCATGGTAACGAAATCCTTGTTGACAGACTTGTATTCCTTGCCTCACTTGTAGCCCTCAAGTCCTCAGATATTAACATCATCTTGGGTATGGACTGGATGACAGCTCATCATGCCAAGATTGATTATTGCACAAGATCTGTTCAACTTACACACCCATCTGGCAAGATAGTCACCGTCTCCACTAGAATTGCAAAGCGTCAGCTCTATTCTCTTAATGCCAGCCCTCTTCCAGACCTTGAAGATATTCCGGTAGTCCGTGACTTTCCGGATGTCTTTCCAGAGGAACTGCCAGGTGTTCCACCTGACAGAGATGTAGAGTTCGTCATAGATCTTATCCCAGGAATAGCTCCAATCTCCCGGAGACCTTACAAGATGGCACCCCTAGAACTAGCCGAGCTTAAGAAACAACTCGATGAGTCCTTGCAAAAGGGTTTCATCCGTCCTAGTTCTTCTCCTTGGGCTTGCCCCGTCCTCTTTGTCAAGAAGAAAGACGGTACGGACCGGATGGTCGTCGATTATCGTCCCGTTAATTTGGTCACGATAAAGAACAAGTATCCGCTCCCCAGGATCAACGACCTGTATGATCAGCTCGCTGGATCCTCAATCTTCTCCAAGATGGATTTAAGGTTAGGCTACCACCAAATTAAGATCAGAAACGGGGACATTCCCAAGACAGCTTTTGTCACTCATTATGGTCAGTATGAGTACACCGTCATGTCCTTTGGCCTAACCAACGCCCCAGCCACATTCTCCCGCTTGATGAACTCGATCTTCATGGAGTACTTAGATAAGTTCGTCGTGGTTTACCTCGATGATATTCTTATTTACTCGAAGAACGAGGAAGAGCATGCCGAACATCTTAGACTTGTATTAGAAAAACTCAGAGAGCACCGCCTTTATGCCAAGTTCTCCAAGTGTGAATTTTGGTTGCCAGAAGTGACCTACTTAGGTCACGTAATTTCTGGTAAGGGCATTGCTGTCAATCCCGAGAGAGTTCAAGCCGTTCTCGATTGGACTCCACCTGAGACCATTAAACAAGTTAGGAGTTTCCTTGGTCTAGCCAGCTATTGTCGCCGCTTTGTTGAAAACTTCTCCAAAGTAGCCAAACCCCTCATGGAACTTCTCAAGAAAGATAAAAAGTTCGAGTGGTCCCCACAGTGTGAGTACAGTTTTCAGGAACTGAAAAGACGCCTGACTTCTGCTCCCATACTTGTACCACCGGATTTCACTAAAGACTTTATTATCTACTGCGACGCCTCACGACAGGGACTAGGTTGCATTCTTATGCAGGATCGTCATGTGATTGCCTATGCATCCCGACAGTTGCATCCACATGAGGAGAATTATCCTACACACGATCTAGAGCTTGCAGCCATAGTCTATGCACTCAAGACCTGGCGACATTACCTTCTTGGTAAACGTTGCGAGATCTACACCGATCACCAGAGTCTCAAGTATATCTTCACCCAACCGGATCTGAACCTTAGGCAAAGACGTTGGCTGGAGTTGATCACAGATTATGATCTAGGGATTACCTACACCCCAGGCAAAGCCAATGTCATGGCTGATGCTCTAAGTCGTAAATCCTATTGCAACAATCTCATGTTGCAGCAAGGCCAACCACTTCTCCATGAGGAATTCTGTAAGCTTAATCTTCACATAGCTCCTCGCGGATTTCTTTCTACCTTGGTGGCAAAACCTGATCTTGAGGATCGGATTATCGCTGCTCAAAAGCAAGACACAGGAATTTCCCGGATCAAGAGAAACATTAAGAAGGGAGTTGGTGGATGTTTCTCTATGGATGATCGTGGTGTTGTTTTCTTTGAGAATCGCTTGGTGGTTCCCAAGAATCAACATCTGCGACAATTGATTCTTAAGGAGGCGTATGAATCCCCTCTCACGATTCATCCCGGTAGTACTAAGATGTATCAGGACCTACGCCAGAGGTTCTGGTGGACTAGGATGAAGAGAGAAATCGCTCAGTTTATTGCTAAATGTGACGTATGTCGTCGTGTTAAGGCAGAGCATCAAAGACCTGCTGGCACCCTTCAGCCTTTAGCTATTCCTGAATGGAAATGGGATAAAGTTGGTATGGACTTCATCACCGGCTTTCCCAGGACCAAGAGAGGGAATAACGCTATCTTCGTAGTCGTTGATCGTCTTTCCAAAGTGGCTCACTTCCTTCCTGTTCGAGAGAGTATCACTGCTAGTCAGCTTGCTGACTTATACATTTCTCGAATAGTATCACTCCATGGTGTTCCACTAGAGATCAATTCAGACCGTGGCAGCCTTTTCACTTCTCATTTCTGGGAGAGTTTCCAAACTGCCATGGGAACCCATCTTTCCTTCAGTACCGCTTTCCACCCTCAGTCGAGTGGTCAGGTGGAACGGGTCAATCAAATTCTCGAAGACATGCTCAGAGCTTGCGTTATCTCATTCGGTATGGATTGGGAGAAATGTCTTCCTTTTGCCGAGTTTGCTTATAACAATAGCTACCAATCCAGCCTCAAGAAAGCTCCTTTTGAGGTTCTCTATGGACGAAGATGTCGAACACCTTTGAACTGGTCAGAAACCGGTGAAAGACAATTCTTTGGACCGGACATGATCCAGGAGGCAGAAGAGCAAGTTCGCATCATTCGTGAGAATTTGAAAACAGCCCAGTCTCGTCAGAAGAGCCAGTACGATCGTCATCATAAGGATATGACTTATGAAATTGGCGACCAAGCTTACCTTCGGGTTACTCCTTTGAAGGGTACCCATCGTTTCGGTATCAAGGGAAAGTTGGCTCCTCGTTACATTGGCCCTTTTCGTATTCTCGCTAAACGAGGAGAGGTTGCCTACCAGTTGGAACTACCCCCACATCTTTCTCGAGTTCATGATGTCTTCCACGTCTCTCAACTCAGGCGTTGCTTCTCGGATCCCATCCGTGGAGTGGACCACGAAACGCTTGATCTCCAAGATAACCTCACATACCGAGAGTACCCGGTTCGCATTCTTGATCAAGCAGAGCGTGTCACCTGACGTCAGAACATCAAGTTTCTCAAAGTTCAGTGGTCTCATCATTCCGAGAGAGAAGCTACTTGGGAGCGAGAAGATCGTCTTCGATTGGAGTACCCCGCTTTCTTTCCGTTGACCCCTGAATCTCGAGACGAGATTCTTTCAAGTGGGGGCGAGTTGTCACATCCCTAGTCTGGTATGACTTAGACTAGCTAGCCATTTGTGCATCATATTTAAATTTCATTTAAATTTGAAATGAGGATTGGTGGAACCCTCAGAATCATTTTTGAAAATGACCCAAATAAAAATTTCTCCAAAAGGGTCCAAGAAAATGCTCATGTTGCCATCTGGAAATATTGGACAGAGATAAAAATCAAAACAATATTTTTAGGAGCTCATGGAGATTTATTTTTGGCCATTTGGATTAATTCGATAAATATTTGCATTGGAAATATATTTCTATATATATGAAATATGGTCCAAAAATTATGCCAATTATAAAAGAGCTCTGGAATAATATATCTAGCTCCTGCAAAAATTAGCATAAGGTAATAAATTGATTTAGTATTTTATTAAATCAAAACAAATGTCAGAAAAATTAGAAAACAAAAATAAAAGGAAGGAGGGGCTTACCTGGGGCTCCCCCCTGTGCAGCCCAGCCGCAGCAGGCCGGCCCAGCCAGCAGGCGGCCCAGCCCACCTGGCCCCCCCTCCTCTGTCGTCTACCTCCCCGACAGGGGAACGGAGCGTGCCCGACGCGTGCGCACCACCGCGCCGCGCCACCTCCTCCCTCCCTGCTTGCCTGTCGTCCCCTCGTCGCTCTGGATGGACCGGACGACGCCACGCGACGCCCCGCACCTCTCTCCTACTCTCTCTTTCCTCCCCCCTCCCCTGGTTCTCTCTCTCCCGACCGCCCGAACGCGCCCGTCGCCACCGCTCGCCGTAGCCATCGCCACCGGCCTCCCCTCGCCTCCCCGACACGCGCGGAAGCTCCGCCCCCTCGCCCTGAAGCTCCCCGTCAAGCCGTGCCCCTCCGGACGCCCCGTGGAGCCGCCGCCGTTGTCTTTTCCATCGCCGGCCGCCGTGGATCCCCATCAACGCTTCGGCCGCTTCAGTGCGTCCTCGAGCCCACTTCGACCGTCGCTGCAACCGCGGTGAGCTCCGCCACCGCTTCCCCCTCCCCGTTTAACTGCCCGCGCGCCGTAGCACCGTTCCCCACCACGGCCGAAGCCTCTCGCTGCCGTCCATGTCGCCGCCACCGTCTCGGCCCGCCTCCGCCCAAACTAAGCACCCTGGCGTGCTCCCGGTGCCACGAGGGTGCCGCCGAGCCCCTCAGGTGGCCTCCCCGTGCCCCGCAGCCCGTTTCCGCTCGAAGCCGAGCTCCGGCCGCCGCCGCGAGCTTTGCTCCGGCGAGCTCCGGCCTCCCCCACTACTCCCACCTGTCCCACCAGATGCGCGAGAGCCCGGGCTATGCCCCGGTGCTCTCCGACGCCGCCCCCGTGGCCTGTTTCGCGGACTCCGCCGCGTCCAGAGGTCGCCGGCGGCGAGCCCCGTCGCCTGAGCCCTGCCATGTGGGCCCGGCCCGTCGGGTGATTAGACTAGTGCTAATCACCGTTAACTAACCCCCCTGACACTGACAGTGGGCCCCGGTGCCCCCTAACCTTTTAATTAAACTAAATTAACCCCTGTTAACCCCCCTGTCACTGACGTGTGGGTCCCACACGTCAGGTTTGACCCGGACCAGCCCAGTTGACCGCTGACGTCGTGCTGACGTCATGCTGGCGCTATAATATGATTTCTGGAATTAAATTTAATCAGAAAATTCCAGAAATTGTTTTAAACTACAAAAATTCATAACAATTCAACCGTAGCTCAGATTAAAATAAATTATATATGAAAAATTATCAGAAAAATGCAACCTCTCCATCTGTACTAGTTTCATGCATGAAAAACCAACTTATACATGCTGAATATGGGAAAAACACATTATGGCATATATAGGAGACTCAATTTAGAAATGCATTTGAACCTTTGGTTCAAATGGACTTCAAACCAATTGAACACTAGTTGCATTAGCTCAACAACATCACATCTACATGCCATGTTCATGCATCATATTGTTGCATATGATTGTGTATTGATTGCCGGCACCGTTCCTTCTCGATAGGTCCTGCTCCGGAGACGTTCCAGAGTACCTGTCTGTGAAGCAGTGCCTCCCTTGTTGATTTACCAGGCAAGCAAACCCCCTTGTTCATTTCGATAAAACCCTACTCTCTCGCTCCTGCTCTCAGTTATTGCATTAGGACAACAACGGTTCATCTGCTACTTTGTGCTGCGGTAGTTGAACCCATTCCTCTACATGACCTGTCATTGCCACAGTAAATAGTTGAAACCCACTAGCATGTGTAGGAGTTGATTGAAGCCATTGTTGTGATCCTACCATGCTATGCCTGCTATTGCTTAGAGTTGTGTCACGTCTGATTCATTGGGAATGAATTGGAGTGTTACGATATGTTCTGATGCTGAGAGCTAAGTGTGTGAACACGATTTGGTAAAGGTAGCGGTGAGAGGCCATGTAGGAGTACATGGTGGGTTGTCTCGCTGGAACCGTCCTTAAGCACTGAGTTCGATGTATGTTGTCCAATGACTCGATACTACCACACATTGGGCTCCGGGCGCTCCAAGCCCTCTCGACTTATTAACCAACTTGATCTCTGTCCAGGAGTCGCAACTAGTTTCTGGTGTTTGTAGGTAGTGCTATTTTTCTACCAGGTGGCACCCGGCAGGGTGGGCTTGGGACAGACTAGGCACATGTGGCACGGTGTACCGAGTGGCACCCGGTTGGTGGGCTCGGGAACCCTGCTCACATCGTTTGGGGCCGTGAGCGACACCCCGGCCGGATCTCCTTGCGGATGGAACCCGAATAGGCGATAAACCTGGGCTAGAGTCTTGTGTGGTTAGTCAGGTCGTGGCCGACACCCTCGCCAGGCTTCCGCTTGAAGGTTGCCGAGATACATGACGTGTACATGGCGGTAAGTGGCGAGAGCGTGTGTGAAGAAGTACACCCCTGCAGGGCTAACATGATCTATTTGAATAGCCGGGTCCGCGGTTATGGACTTCTTGGATGCTTACATGGTACATAGACAACTTGAAGTGGATACTCTAAAATGCTCAAGACAAGTGTGAGTGCTATGGATGGCCTTCTCGTAGGGAGACGGGGATGAATCCATAGTAGTGTATTGTGTGGTGTTTAGTGGACTCGTGTACGTTGTTTCACCTCCAGAGTTTCTGGTAGTCGTAGAATAGGATAGCCACAGAGTCAAAGCTGGCTTGCTGCAACTAAACCCCACATTACCTCTTGATACAGATGCATGTATGATAGGATCTGATGTAAGTCTTGCTGAGTACCTTTGTACTCATGTTGCTTTAATTATGTTTTGCAGCGGAGACTTCGGTCTTACTAGTGTTCTCGTGGACTTCGACTAGTAGCTAGTACCTCAGCTACGATCTTGATCGGATGTTGTAGATAGTCAGGCTCTTCAGACTTTTTCTTTTGTAGATGTCTGTACCCAGACATGTAATGCTTCCGCTTGTTGCTTGATTGCTCTGACTGTTGGGTCATGTGACCCCTGTTTGTGATAATGTTGTGATGGCTCTTCTGAGTCTTTATCTTTTTGAGTTGTCGAGTTATGCTGTGATGCCATGTTGTACAGCACATACTTGCATGTTATGCGTACGTGTAACGTGTATTGCTATGTGTGGGATCTGACTATCTAGTTGTTTATCCTTAGTAGACTCTCTTACCGGGAAATGTCTCCTAGTGCTTCCACTGAACCCTGGTAGCTTGCTACTGCTCCGGAACACTTAGGTTGGCCGGCATGTGTCCTTCTTCGATCCTGTGTCTGTCCCTTCGGGGAAATGTCACGCGATGAATACCGGAGTCCTGCTAGCCCGCTACAGCCCGGTTCACCGGAGTCCTGCTAGCCCAGTGCTACAGCCTGGATTCACTCACTGATGACCGACACGTTCGATGCTGGGTCATGGATGCCTGTCCCTGTAAGTTAGTGCCACTTTGGGTTTACGACTAGCCATGTCAGCCCGGGCTCTTTATCATATGGATGCTAGCGACACCATCATATACGTGTGCCAAAAGGCGCAAACGGTCCCGGGCAAAGGTAAGGCAACACCCGTGGGGATACCGTGCGTGAGGCCGCAAAGTGATATGAGGTGTTACATGCTAGATCGATGTGGCATTGAGTCGGGGTCCTGACAGAGGCAACCCAATTTTATTTTTGTTTCTTGCTTTTTTTTCTGTTTAGTAATAAATAATTCATATAGCTTCTGGTTATATGTGGTTTTATGTTTTAATTAGTGTTTGTGCCAAGTAGAACCTTTGGGAAGACTTGGGTAAAGTCTTTATGATCTTGCTGTAAAAAACGGAAACTTTTGCGCTCACGAGATTAGCTGCAAGTTTTTACTGGAGAGTGATTTTAGGTTGATTATTTTTGCAGCTGATTAATAGACAAATTCCTCAGGTACACCAATTTATTTCAGAATTTTTGGAGTTCCATAAGTATACATTTGATACAGATTACTACATACTGTTCTGTTTTTGACAGATTCTGTTTTCTATGTGTTGTTTGCTTATTTTAGTGAATCTATGAGTAGGATCGGAGGGTATGAACCATATAGAAGTTGGAATACAGTAGATATTACACCAATATGAATTTATAATGGATTCACAACAGTACCTAAGTGGTGGTTTTATTTTCTTATACTAACAGAGCTTACGAGTTTTCTGTTGAGTTTTGTGTTGTGAAGTTTTCATGTTTTGGGTAAAGATTCGACGGACTATGGAATAAGGAATGGCAAGAGCCTAAGCTTGGGGATGCCCTTGGCACCCCAAAGTAATATTCAAGGACAACCAAGAGCCTAAGCTTGGGGATGCCCCGGAAGGCATCCCCTCTTTCGTCTTTGTTTATCGGTAACTTTACTTGGAGCTATATTTTTATTCGCCACATGATATGTGTTTGGCTTGGAGTGTCTTGTATGATATGAGTCTTTGCTTTCAGTTTACCACAATCATCATTGTTGTACACACCTTTTGGGGAGAGACACACATGATTCGGGATTTATTAGAATACTCTATGTGCTTCACTTATATCTTTTGAGATAGACAATTTTGCTCTAGTGCTTCACTTATATCTTTTTAGAGCACGATGGTGGTTTATTTTGTAGAAATTATTGATCTCTCATGCTTCACTTATATTATTTTGAGAGTCTTTTAGAACAGGATGGTATTTTCTATGGTCATAAAATTGGTCCTAGAATGATGGGCATCCAAGTTGGGTATAATAAAAACTATCATAAAAAGAGAATTGGATGCTATGATCAATTTGATGCTTGATAATTGTTTTGAGATGTAAAGGTGGTAATATTAGAGTCATGCTAGTTGGGTAATTATGAAATTGAGAAATACTTGTGTTAAAGTGGGCAAGTCCCGTAGCATGCACGTATGGTAAAAGTTGTGTAACAAATTTGTAGCATGAGGTATTTCTTTGATTGTCATCCTTTGTGTGGAGGTCGGGATCGTGCAATGGTTAACTCCTACCAACCCTTCCCCTAGGAGCATGCGTGTAGTGCTTGGTTTTGATGACTTGTAGATTTTTGCAATAAGTATGTGAGTTCTTTATGACTAATGTGAGTCCATGGATTATACGCACTCTTACCCTTCCATCATTGCTAGCCTCTACGGTACCGTGCATTGCCCTTTCTCACCTTGAGAGTTGGTGAAAACTTCGACGGCGTGATACGATACGCTCTATCACACATAAACCTCCTTAGATCTTCCTCAAAACAGCCACCATACCTACCTATTATGGCATTTCCATAGCCATTCCGAGATATATTGCATGCAACTTTCCACCGTTCTGTTTGTTATGACACGTTCCATCATTGTCATATTGCTTTTGCATGATCATGTAGTTGAAATTGTATTTGTGGCAAAGACACCTTCGTAATTTTTCATACATGTCGCTCTTGATTCATTGCATATCCAGGTACACCGGCGGAGGCATTCATATAGAGTCATATTTTGTTCTAGTATCAAGTTGTAATCCATGAGTTGTCAGTAAATAGAAGTGTGATGATCGTCATTATTAGAGCATTGTCCCTTGAAAAGAAAGGCCAAAAAAGGCCAAATAAAAAAAGGGAGGCCCAAAAAAAAGTAAAAAAGGGGGACAATGTTACTATCCTTTCCACACTTGTGCTTCAAAGTAGCACCATGATCTTCATGATAGAGAGTCTCTTATGTTGTCACTTTCATATACTAGTGGGATTTTTTCATTATAGAACTTGGCTTGTATATTCCAACGATAGGCTTCCTCAAAATGCCCTAGGTCTTCGTGAGCAAGCAAGTTGGATACACAACCACTTAGTTTCTTTTGTTGAGCTTTCATACATTCATAGCTCTAGTGTATCCGTTGCATGGCAATCCCTACTCCTCATGTTGACATCAATTGATGGGCATCTCCATAGCCCGTTGATTAGCCTCGTTAATGTGAGACTTTCTCCTTTTTTGTCTTCTCCACACAACCTTCATCATCATATTCTATTCCACCCATAGTGCTATATCCATGGCTCACGCTCATGTATTGTGTGAAAGTTGAAAAAGTTTGTAAAGTCTCAAGCATGAAACAATTCCTTGGCTAAAACCGGGGTTGTGCATGATTTGGATATTTTGTGTGACGAAGATGGAGCATAGCCAAACTATATGATTTTGTAGGGATGAACTTTCTTTGGCCATGCTATTTTGAGAAGACATAATTGCTTTATTAGTATGCTTGAAGTATTACTATTTTTATGTTAATATAAATTTTATCTTGAACAATTTGATCTGAACATTCATGCCACAGTAAAGAAAATTACATTGAGAAATATGCTAGGTAGCATCCCACATCCAAAATTCTGTTTTTGTTATTTACCTACTCGAGGACGAGGAGGAATTAAGCTTGGGGATGCTTGATACGTCTCCAACATATCTATAATTTTTTATTGTTCCATGCTATTATATTACCTGTTTTGGATGTTTATGGGCTTTACTAAACACTTTTATATCATTTTTGGCATCAACCTATTAACCGGAGGCCCATCCCAAATTGCTGTTTTTTGCCTATTTCAGTGTTTTGCAGAAAAGGAATATCAAACGGAGTCCAAACGGAATGAAACATTCGGGAGAGTTATTTTTGGAATGGAAGCAATCAGGGAGACTTGGAGTAGACGTCAGGGAAGCAACGAGGAAGCCACAAGGTAGGGAGGCGTGCCCTACCCCCCTGGGCGTGCTCCCCACCCTCATGGGCCCCTCGTGGCTCCCTTGACCGACTTCTTTCGCCTATATATATCCATATACCCTAAAAACATTGAGGAGCACAATAGATCGGGAGTTCTGCCGCCGCAAGCCTCTGTAGCCACCAAAAACCTCTCGGGAGCCCGTTCCGGCACCCTGCCGGAGGGGGAATCTATCACCGGTGGACATCTTCATCATCCCAACGCTCTCCATGACGAGGAGGGAATAGTTCACCCTGGGGGCTGAGGGTATGTACCAGTAGCTTGTGTTTGATCTCTCTCTCTCTCTCAAGGTGATATGATCTTGATGTATCGCAAGCTTTGCTATTATAGTTGGATCTTATGATGTTTCTCCCCCTGTACTCTCTTGTGATGAATTGAGTTTTCCCTTGAAGTTGTCTTGTCGGATTGAGTCTTTAAGGATTTGAGAACACTTGATGTATGTCTTGTCGTGCTTATCTGTGGTGACAATTGGATATTCACGTGATCTACTTGATGTATGTTTCGGTGATCAACTTGCGGGTTCAATGAACTTATGCATAGGGGTTGGCACACGTTTTCGGTTTGACTCTCTGGTAGAAACTTGGGGCGCTCTTTGAAGTTCTTTGTGTTGGTTGAATAGATGAATCTGAGATTGTGTGATGCATATTGTATAATCATGCCCACGGATACTTGAGGTGACATTGGAGTATTTAAGTGACATTAGGGTTTTGGTTGATTTGTGTCTTAAGGTGTTATTCTAGTACAAACTCTATGATATATCAAACGGAAAGAATAGCTTCGTGTTATTTTACTACGGACTCTTGAATAGATCGATCAGAAATGATAACTTTAAGGTGGTTTCGTACCCTACAATAATCTCTTCGTTTGTTCTCTGCTATGAGTGACTTTGGAGTGACTCTTAGTTGCATGTTGAGGGATAGTTATATGATCTAGTTATGTTATTATTGTTGAGAGAACTTGCACTAGTGAAAGCATGAACCCTAGGCCTTGTTTCCTAGCATTGCAATACCGTTTACGCTCACTTTTATCATTAGTTACCTTGCTGTTTTTATATTTTCAGATAGCAAAAACCTATATATACCATCCATATTGCACTTGTATCACCATCTCTTCACCGAACTAGTGCACCTATACAATTTGCCATTGTATTGGGTGTGTTGGGGACACAAGAGACTCTTTGTTGTTTGGTTGCGGGGTTGTTTGAGAGAGACCATCTTCATCCTACGCCTCCCACGAATTGATAAACCTTAGGTCATCCACTTGAACGAAATTTGCTACTGTCCTACAAATCTCTGCACTTGGAGGCCCAACAATGTCTACAAGAACAAGGATGCGTAGTAGACATCATGCATAACAAAGTTCTAGCATGTCACGACCCGGATTTGGTAAAATCCAAGTCTTTGTGCTTACTGTGCTATCCCCGAATCATAGCTAGCACACATAGTAACAAGAATGAATATCAGTAAGACATCCATCATACTACTACAATGGTAGATTCAGATATATATAAATCATACCTTAGGCACAGCTTAAGCTGGCACATAATATAGCGGAATAATACGTAGTCGCTAAGTTAGGGCTCCATCAATGCCATTGGGCTCGTTGAGTGTAGACCATAACCCTATCATCTCTTATCTGTTGAGATCGGCACATGACAGGTGCAGGTGAGTACGTGGAATGTACTCGCAAGTTGCAAAGGAAAGTTTAACATAATATATATGCAAGGTAGTATTGGTGAATGTTTCCTTTGCATAAAGCCAATTTTCTCCTATACTAAAATTTATAAACTCCTTTTGAAATTAAAAAAATTGTTTTTAGTATAAAAGGTAGGAGTGAGACACATGGATATACGCACCAGTGTTCATTCTCCAAATTTTGGTAAAACATAAATATGGTTGAAGTGAAACACATTCACCGTGCTCTAGCTAGTAATAATACTTTGTAAAACTTTTGTAAAACATGCATGGCATTAAAATACAAAGTATTATGCATAATATGAAAACAAAGGTCAGAGCGTGATCAATTTGCAACTTGCCTGATTCTTGAAGCTGATATATTCTACATCGAGTCGTCTCTCCTTCACCTTACGATATATCTAACGATACAAGAAAATAATTCAACACGCAACAATTGCAAATGAAGATCCAATAAAAGAAAATTCATAATAGAATTACATTTTGAGGATAATTCTCATGACGTAGCTATGCTTTGAGATAGGATCTAGTTTGGTGTTGAAGAAGACTTGACATAGTCATATCCTAGGGTTGGATCAAATTGGTACAAAGTGAAGATAATCGTTTGCTAGAAGGAGGGTTGTGAGGCAAGATTCTACGAGAATTTCATAATGGGTTTGTTTGAAATATTTGACTTGGTTTGTCGAAATATTTACAAATAAGTTCCAACTTCAAAAGAGAGGCTCCAAATAAAATCATTTATGAAATATTTTTTACACCACAATTGAGAAAGTCATTTTATTCTCACTCATCCATTTAAATGTGGTTTCAAAATATTCTGGAAGAATTTAATGCCCTGCGAATTCTTGAATAAACTTTCCAAACCATTTTTTTATTGGACAAAAATGTTATCCAACTTTTATTTAACATGGTTTGTAAAATTTTAAAAAAGGGCTAAAAGTTTTGAATTCCCGTGAAAATTGAAGCAATTCACACAATATTACTCATTATTAACATTCCAAAATTTTGATAATTTTGGGATGTTACATAGCACAAGGAGAAGAAGGAGAAACAACCCCCACGACAACAGTCGGTATTCTTCCTTTGTCATGTATGGAGCCTCGACAGACTTAAAGTCATCCCGAAATGTCGTTTAATTATCTTTCTAGAAAATCCAGGCCACTCGATATTTCCTACATATTCTAGCACAAGTCATGCCAAAATTCACGGAAAATCCGGCATGACCTTTGCTAAAAAAGGACATATCGAGCGCCTGAAATTTTCCGGAGTGGAAATTAATCAACACTCCCGCAAAACATAGGCCACTCAGAGGTGTTACCTGCAAACATGGCCACTTGGGCAAGCACATATCCTATTTGCGTTCAAACTTGATGGTCATTGCATTCAAACTTGATGGTCGTTGCATTTCAATGGTTGAAACTATGAACAAAAACATTTCAAAATACCTTATAGAACTCATATTGGCATGGAGATTTGGCTGGTCCCACCTTGAGGTCGGAGGGGGTCGGTGACGGGGATGATGACGGCGACGACATGGAGATTTGGCTGCAAAAACAACATATAAACAAAAACATTATTATCCTTATCTTAGGACTTAGTGAAACCCTATAAGCTATCAACTAATAAAATGCATACGCCTTGCATAGTGCTCTCCAATTTGAGTATTCAAAATAGGAGTAGTTCTCCAATTTGAGCATTCAATAAGCAAATTTAAATCATAAAATAAATCAGTATTCAAATTAGCATGCATTCAATAAGCAAAACTAAATCATCTCTTACGTTCGTACATCGTCGAATATTATCACTAATACATCTCGAATAGTATCATACATATAACATCACTAATATAGCTACAACCCTAGCGAACGACGAGTATCGACGCTGGTGGTGGATACCCAAAGAGAAGGAACCATCACAGGATCATAGCTCAAGTGAGCTCCCTAAAGAACCTACCACGTATTGTCGAACCAACCCTCCAACACAACCATGTAGCGACGGGCGTGCTCGTCCTCCTCGCTGACACGGTGACGTATCACCTCCATGGGGGACGCAAGCCTCCGCATTGTCAGCGGCCCACGCGACCGCCACCAAAGAAGGTTCGGGTCAATGATGGGCTAGCTCCTCACCAAGTTGTGTCCTCCCTAAAGGTAGCACCTCCCAGTACCAGCCCGGCGGAGCCCAGTAGATTCGAAACAAGAGATAGGTACAAACAAAGAAGGAAACCAGAGGACCGTGTAGGCTCTTACAGTGATGACATCTTCATCGGACTGACGGTGTTGCGCGAACTCTAGCAAAGGATTACGGAAAAACTAGGGCAGAATCTTCGCGTATTTTTGAGGGTGACAGAGAGGTGTGTCGAGGGCTAGCTCCGGCGCTCCTTATATATCCCAGGGGTGGGAAGGTGAAGGAGATCCATGGTGAGGTCAGTGCGCCAATAATGGATGCTTGATGTGGGGCCGTTTTCTAACAATTAACTCATTTAAGCAGGGTTTTAACTCTCTGAATGGGTTCTCCATGGAATTCCGAAGATATTTCATGTTGACAAGAAGTGGAAGGGGCGAACGGATCAAGTGCTGGAAGTAGAGGAAGATGTACAGGCGCCATGGTTGTAGCTTCTGTTTGGTGTTCCTGTGAACGTCATAGGAGGGAGACGACTCTGTGCATTGGATTGGTCTGAAGGAGACATGGGACTTAGTGGGAAAACTTAGCCCAAGGAAAAGACAGAGGTGGACTGGCTTTTTTGCTGCTTCTTTGACCGGATGCGAGAGATAGAGAAACACATAGAATGGCTCAGCCTAGTAGATTTGGAACAAGTTTATTTCAATGAAGTGAATAAAAAGTTAAAATAAAATGTTGATAATTACTAAATTATTACTTGAAATTAGGTGAAAATATTTACAACACGAAATAAATTTTATTATCCGCATAGTTATATTAAAAGCTCTATGGACGTAATTAAATTACCCCAAATTTTAGTTTAGAGTTTTTCAAATTCCTAAAATGTTAATTGTGCAGTATAAAATATTTCCAAATATATTTTTGGATAAATCACATTATCTCCTCTCATATTTTCATTAATTGGTTTATCAGAATATTTACAAATAAGTTCCAACTTCAAAAGAGAGGCTCCAAATAAAATCATTTATGAAAT
This sequence comes from Triticum aestivum, assembly GCF_018294505.1. NCBI lineage: Eukaryota > Viridiplantae > Streptophyta > Magnoliopsida > Poales > Poaceae > Triticum > Triticum aestivum. The sequence goes on from NC_057801.1 coordinate 210,743,741, forward strand.
ATTTTTTACAGCACAATTGAGAAAGTCATTTTATTCTCACTCATCCATTTGAATGTGGTTTCAAAATATTCTAGAAGAATTGAATGCCCTGTGAATTCTTGAATAAACTTTCCAAACCATTTTTTTATTGGACAAAAATGTTATCCAACTTTTACTTAACATGGTTTGTAAAAAATTTAAACAAGGGCTAAAAGTTTCAAATTCCCGTGAAAATTGAAGCAATTCACACAATATTACTTATTATTAACATTCCAAAATTTTGAAAATTTTGGGATGTTACATAGCACCAGGAGAAGAAGGAGAAACGACCCCCACGACAACAGTCGGTATTCTTCCTCTGTCATGTATGGAGACTCGACAGACTTAAAGTCATCCCGAAATGTCGTTTAATTATCTTTCTAGAAAATCCAGGCCACCCGGTATTTCCTACATATTTAGCACAAGTCATGCCAAAATTCACGGAAAATTCGGCATGACCTTTTCTAAAAAAGGACATATCGAGCGCCTGAAATTTGCCGGAGTGGAAATTAATCAACACTCCCGCAAAACATAGGCCACTCGGAGGTGTTACCTGCAAACATGGCCACTTGGGCAAGCACATATCCTATTTGCATTCAAACTTGATGGTCATAGCATTCAAACTTGATGGTCGTTGCATTTCAATGGTTGAAACTATAAACAAAAACATTTCAAAATATCTTAAAGAACTCATATTGGCATGGAGATTTGGCAGGTCTCACCTCAAGGTCGGAGGGGGTCGGTGACGGGGACGACGACGGCGACGACATGGAGATTTGCCTGCAAAAACAACATATAAACAAAAACATTATTATCCTTATCTTAGGACTTAGTGAAACCCTATAAGGTATCAACTAATAAAATGCATACGCCTTTCATAGTGCTCTCCAATTTGAGCATTCAAAATAGGAGTAGTTCTCCAATTTGAGCATTCAATAAGAAAATTTAAATCATAAAATAAATAGTATTCAAATTAGCATGCATTCAATAAGCAAAACTAAATCATCTCTTGCGTTCGTACATCGTCGAGTATTATCACTAATACATCTCTAATACTATCATACATATAACATCACTAATACAGCTACAACCCTAGCGAACGATGAGTATTGGCACTGGTGGTGGATACCCAAAGAGAAGGAACCATCACAGGGTCATAGCTCCAGTGAGATCCCTAAAGAACCTGCCACATATTGTCGAACCTACCCTCCAACACAACCATGTAGCGATGGGCGTGCTCATCCTCCTCGCTGACATGGTGACGTATCACCTCCATGGGGGACGCAAGCCACCGCATCATCAGTGGCCCACGCGACCGCCACCAAAGAAGGTTCGGGTCAATGATGGGATGGCTCCTCACCAAGTTGCGCCCCCCTAAAGGTAGCACCTCCCAGTACCATCCCGGTGGAGCCCAGTCCCTGACGTGGACCCTCTGATAAAGCAGGCCTCCTCCACCGAGTCAACTACGAGGATGCGGGATAGGCATCATCGACGTCGATGCGGGAATAAATGCTTTAACTAAAAAATAACAACAAATGTGACATGTTGAAAATATGACATGTCCACTTCAAAATGAATCAACCTAGAATTCTGTTTAATACACCTAAAAAACTTGTTCTATTAATTTTCTTACTAAAAATTCTAGTTCTATTAATTCAACTAGTTCAACAAAGCACTTACTATATGTAAAAATAAGCTTGTTCTTACTAAAAATAAACTAGTTCAACTAGTTATATTAATTTTCTTACTAATTCTATTAAACACTTACTAAAAAACAGTAAAAAACTACATTATACAAGAATAGTAAAAAGAGTTTACGGTTTAGGAGAGATGGAGAGAGGAGGGGGTGGGAGGAGGAAGGAGAGAGGAGGAGGG
>NC_057801.1:211045978-211178852 GCF_018294505.1 Triticum aestivum
GCGCCTCCCCCTCCCCCTTGCCCCTATATATAGTGGAGGTTTTGGGGCTTCCCAACACATGAGTCTCTCTCTCCCAAGGCGCAACCCTACCTCTCTCCCTCCTCGTCTCTCGTAGTGCTTGGCGAAGCCCTGCTGGAGTACCGCGCTCCTCCACCACAACCACGCCGTCGTGCTGCTGCTGGACGGAGTCTTCCCCAACCTCTCTGTCTATCCTTGCTGGATCAAGATATGGGAGACGTCACCGGGCTGCACGTGTGTTGAACGCGGAGGCATCGTACTTCGGTGCTTAGATCGGATTCGGCCGCGATCTGAATCGCTTCGTGAACGACTCCACCGACCGCGTTCTTGTAACGCTTCCGCATCGCGATCTTCAAGGGTATGAAGATGCACTCCCCTCTCTCTCGTTGCTAGTATCTCCATAGATTGATCTTGGTGATGTGTATAAAATTTTGAATTTCTGTTACGTTCCCCAACAGTGGCATCATGAGCTAGGTCTATTGCGTAGATTCTATGCACGAGTAGAACACAAGTTGTTGTGGGTGTTGATTTTGTTCAATATGCTTACCGTTACTAGTCCTATCTTGTTTCGATGGTATTGTGGGATGAAGCGGCCTGGACCGACCTTACACGTACACTTACGTGAGACAGGTTCCACCGACTGACATGCACTTGTTGCATAAGGTGGCTAGCGGGTGCCAGTCTCTCCCACTTTAGTCAGATCGGATTCGATGAAAATGGTCCTTATGAAGGGTAAATAGCAATTGGCATATCACGTTGTGGTTTTGGCGTAGGTAAGAAACGTTCTTGCTAGAAACCTATAGCAGCCACGTAAAAACTTGCAACAACAATTAGAGGACGTCTGACTTGTTTTTGCAGCATATGCCGTGTGTGTTGGGGAACGTAGCATAAATTCAAAATTTTCTACGCATCACCAAGATCAATCTATGGAGATACTAGCAACGAGAGAGAGGGGAGTGCATCTTCATACCCTTGAAGATCGCTAAGCGTAAGCGTTACAATAACGTGGTTGATGGAGTTGTACTCGCGGCGATTCAAATCGTGGAAGATCGGATCTAGCGCCGAACGGACGGCGCCTCCGCGTTCAACACACGTACAGCCCGGGGACGTCTCCTCCTTCTTGATCCAGCAAGGGGAGAGTAGAAGTTGAGGGAGAGCTCCGGCAGCACGACGGCGTGGTGGTGGAGCTTGCAGTTCTCCGGCAGAGCTTCGCCAAGCACTACGGAGGAGGAGGAGGTGTTGGGGAGGGAGAGGGCTGCGCCAGGGGCAAGGTTGAAGCTCCCATGCGCCTCCCCACTATATATAGGGGTGGAGGGGGCTGGTTTCTTGCCCTCCAAGTCCATTGGGGCGTTGGCAAAGGTGGGAGGAAAGAAATCCCATCATTTCCTTCCCCACCGATTGTTATCCCCCTTTTTTAGGGATCTTGATCTTATCCCTTCAGGATATGATCTTATTCCTTCTAAGGGGGGATCTTGGTGCACCTTGACTAGGGGTGTGGGGCCTTTCCCCCACTACCCACGTTCATGTGGGTCCCCCCATGCAAGTGGGCCCCACTCCGGAACCTTCTAGAACCTTCCCGGTACAATACCGAAAAATCCCGAACATTTTCCGGTGGCCAAAATAGGACTTCCCATATATAAATCTTTACCTCCGGACCATTTTGGAACTCCTCATGACGTCCGGGATCTCATCCGGGACTCCGAACAATATTCGGTAACTGCACATTAATTCCCATAACAACTCTAGCGTCACCGAACCTTAAGTGTGTAGACCCTACGGGTTCGGGAATCATGCAGACATGACCGAGACAGCTCTCTGGCCAATAACCAACAGCGGGATCTGGATACCCATGTTGGCTCCCACATGTTCGACGATGATCTCATTGGATGAACCATGATGTCAAGGATTCAAGCAATCCCGTATACAATTCCCTTTGTCTACCGGTATAGTACTTGCCCGAGATTCGATCGTCGGTATCCCGATACCTTGTTCAATCTCGTTACCGGCAAGTCTCTTTACTCATTCCGTAACACATCATCCCGTGATCAACCCATTGGTCACATTGTGCACATTATGATGATGTCCTACCGAGTGGGCCCAGAGATACCTCTCCGTTTACACGGAGTGACAAATCCAAGTCTCGATTCATGCCAACCCAACAGATACTTTAGGAGATACCTGTAGTGTACCTTTATAGCCACCCAGTTACGTTGTGACGTTTGGTACACCCAAAGCATTCCTACGGTATCCGGGAGTTGCACAATCTCATGGTCTAAGGAAATGATACTTGACATTACAAAAGCTTTAGCATACGAACTACGATCTTTGTGCTAGGCTTAGGATTGGGTCTTGTCCATAACATCATTCTGCTAATGATGTGATCCCGTTATCAACGACATCTAATGTCCATGGTCAGGAAACTGTAACCATCTGTTGATCAACGAGCTAGTCAACTAGAGGCTCACTAGGGACATGGTGTTGTCTATGTACCCACACATGTATCTGAGTTTCCTATCAATACAATTATAGCATGGATAATAAACGATTATCATGAACAAGGAAATAATAATAACTACTTTATTATTGTCTCTAGGGCATATTTCCAACAGTCTCCCACTTGCACTAGAGTCAATAATCTAGTTCACATCGTCATGTGGTTAACATTCACACGTCACATCGCCATGTGACCAACATCCAAAGAGTTTACTAGTGTCATTAAACTAGTTCACATCATCATGTAATTAAGACTCAATGAGTTCTGGGGTTTGATCATGTTTTGCTTGTGAGAGAGGTTTTAGTCAATGGGTCTGTACTTCGCAAATCTCTAGGGCATTCTGTAAATGCTGCTTCCACGCTCCACTTGGAGCTATTCCAAATGGTCGATCCACTATACGTATCCGGTTTGCTACTCAGAGTCACTCGGATAGGTGTTAAAGCTTGCATCGACGTAACCCTTTACGCCGAACTCTTTATCACCTCCATAATCGAGAAACATGTCCTTATTTACTCCAAGGACAATTTTTGACTGCTGTCCAGTGATCCATTCCTGGATCATTCTTGTACCCCTTGACTGACTCATGGCGAGGCACACTTCCGGTGCGGTACACAGCATAGCATACTGTAGAGCCTACGTCGAAAGCATAGGGGACGACCTTCGTCCTTTCTCTCTTTTCTGCCGTGGTCGAGCTTTAAGTCTTAACTTCATACCTTACAACTCAGGCAAGAACTCCTTCTTTGACTGATCCATCTTGAACACCTTCGAGATCATGTCAAGGTATGTGCTCATTTTGAAAGTACCATTAAGCGTTTTTTGATCTATCATTATAGATCTTGATGCTCAATGTTCAAGTAGCTTAATCCAGGTTTTCCATTGAAAAACACTTTTCAAATAACCCTATATGCTTTCCAAAAATTCTACATCATTTCTGATCAACAATATGTCAATAACATATACTCATCAGAAATTCTATAGTGCTCCCACTCACTTCTTTGGAAATACAAGTTTATCATAAACTTTGTATAAACCCAAAATCTTTGATCATCAAAGCGCACATTCCAACTCCGAGATGCTTACTCCAGTCCTTAGAAGGATCGCTGGAGCCAGCATACCTTTTAGCATCCTTAGGATCGACAAAAACTTTCTGATTGTATCACATACAACCTTTCCTTACGAAGACTGGTAAGGAAACTCGTTTTGACATCCATCTGCCAGATTTCATAAATGCAGCTAGTGCTAACATGATTCCGATGGACTTAAGCATCGCTACGGATGAGAAAATCTCATCGTAGTCAACTCCTTGAACTTGTGAAAAACTCTTCGCCACAAGTCGAGCTTCATAGACGGTGACATCACCGTCCACGTCTGTCTTCTTCTTAAAGATCCATTTATCTCAATGGCTTGCCGATCATCGGGCAAGTCCACCAAAGTCCATGCTTTGTTCTGATACATGGATCCTATCTCGGATTTCATGGCTTCCAACCATTTGTCGGAATTTGGGCCCACCATTGCTTCTCCATAGCTCGTAGGTTCATTGTTGTCTAGCAACATGACCTTCAAGACAGGATTAGTGTACATCTCCATCATCGTGTCTCCATGAAGTTGTCTCGCCAACTTATTACTTCTACTACTATGGCTACCGGTTAGCAATGAAGTAAAGTAATTACATGGCGTTTGTTCAATGACACGCAGGTCATACAATAAATTAAGACAACTCCTATGGCTCCTGCCGGTTGTCATACTCATCGACATGCAAGTCGTGACTCCTATTACAAGAACATGATCAATCTCATACATCACATATCATTCATCACATTCTTCTTGGCCATATCACACCACATAGCATACCCTGCAAAAACAAGTTAGACGTCCTCTAATTGTTGTTTGCATGTTTTACGTCGCTGCTATGGGTTTCTAGCAAGAACGTTTCTTACCTACGCAAAACCGCAACGTGATATGCCAATTGCTATTTACCCTTCATAAGGACCCTTTTCATCGAATCCGTTTCGACTAAAGTGGGAGAGACTGGCACCCGCTAGCCACCTTATGCAACAAGTGCATGTCAATCGGTGGAACCTGTCTCACGTAAGAGTACGTGTAAGGTCGGTCCGGGCCGCTTCATCCCACGATGTTGCCGAATCAAGATTGGACTAGTAACGGTAAGCATATTGAACAACATCAACGCCCACAACTACTTTGTGTTCTACTCATGCAAAGAATCTACGCATAGACCTAGCTCATTGAGGGAGTCCTGGACTAGGGGGTGTCCTGATAGCCGGACTATCATCGTCAGCCGGACTCCAAGACTATGAAGATACAAGATTGAAGACTTCGTCCCGTGTCCGGATGGGACTTTCCTTAGCGTGGAAGGCAAGCTTGGCGATACGGATATGTAGATCTCCTACCATTGTAACCGACTCTATGTAACCCTAGCCCTCTCCAGTGTCTATATAAACCGGAGGGTTTTAGTCCGTAGGACGAACAACCATTACAACAATCATACCATAGGCTAGCTTCTAGGGTTTAGCCTCCTTGATCTCGTGGTAGATCCACTCTTGTACTACCCATATCATCAATATCAATCAAGCAGGAGTAGGGTTTTACCTCCGTCGAGAGGGCCCGAACCTGGGTAAAAACATCGTGTCCCTTGTCTCCTGTTACCATCTGCCTAGACGCACAGTTCGGGACCCCCTACCCGAGATCCGCCGGTTTTGACACCGACATTGGTGCTTTCATTGAGAGTTCCTTTGTGTCATCACCGATAGGCTTGATGGCTTCTTCAATCAACAACAACACAGTCCAGGGTGAGAATTTTCTCCCCAGACAGATCTTCGTGTTCGGCGGCTTTGCACTGCGGGCCAATTCACTTGGCCATCTGGAGCAGATCGAAAGCTACGCCCCTGGCCATCAGGTCAGATTTGGAAGCCTAAACTTCACGGCCGACATCCGCGGAGACTTGATCTTCGATGGATTCGAGCCACAGCCGAGCGTGCCACACTGTCACGATGGGCATGATCTAGCTCTGCCGCCGGACAGTACCTTGGAGGCCGCACACGAGTCCGCTCCGACCTATAGTTCGGAGCCGACCGCGCAGATCGAGGACAGGTGGCTGGACACCGCCTCGGGAGCTGCAACCTCCACGGCGATGGAGCCGAATACTGACCTTGTCCCTTATAAAGCTCTTGACTCCGAGGTGCCGGACTCCTTGCCGGACTCCGAACCTCATGCGCCCCTACCAATCGAATCCGATTGGACGCTGATCATGGAGTTCACCGCTGTGGACATCTTTCAGCACTCGCCCTTTGGCGACATCCTGAACTCACTAAAGCATCTCTCGTTATCAGGAGAACCCTGGCCGGACTGCGGTCAGGATGGTTGGGATGCGGACGACGAAGAGATTAAAAGCCCACCCACCACCCACTTTGTAGCCACTGTCGACGATCTAACCGACATGCTAGACTACGACTCCGAAGACATCGATGGTATGGACAACGATGCCGGAGACGATCAAGAACCAGTGCCTACAGGGCACTGGAAGACCAACTCGTCATATGACATATACATGGTGGACACCCCAAAGGATGGGGACGGCGAAGAAGCAGCGGACGCAGATTCCTCTAAGAAACAGCCCAAGCGCCGACGTCAGTGGCGCCGCTCTAAATCCCGCCACAGCAAGAATGGAGACTCCGGCACCGGAGATAATAACACCCCAGAGAGTGCCGAAGACAACCCCCTCCAGCAAGATTCAGCACAGGAGGATGGAGAAGCCAGCCCTCAAGAGAGAGCGGCAGACGAGGAGATAGAGGACGACAATTACATGCCTCCCTCCAGAGACAAGGCAAGCCTCAATGACGACAAATTCATCGTGCCCGAGGATCCCGTCGAACAAGAGCGTTTTAAATGCAGGCTGATGGCCACGGCGAACAGCCTAAAGAAAAAGCAGCAACAGCTTCGAGCTGACCAAGACCTGCTGGCCGACAGATGGACCGAGGTCCTCGCGGCTGAAGAGTATGAACTCGAACGCCCCTCCAAAAGCTACCCAAAACGCAAGTTGCTCCCCCGACTAGAGGAGGAAGCATACAAACCTTCACCGCCAGCGCACAATACGGCAGACCGACCACCTCGTGGCCGCGACAGAGAGGCATCTAGGCCCTCCGCCAGAACCGTACCCCGGCACCACTCGAAAAGCGTGAAGCCACGGGGAAATGCGCCGGACTTGCGGGATATATTGGAGGACAAGGCAAGACAATCCAGATCCATCTACGGATCACGTGGGTGCCCCACAACCCACCACGACTACCGTCGCGCCGGATACAGCAACTCCGGCCGGGCCGAACACAGCAGACAACGCTCTCTTGAGCTACGTCGTGATATTGCTCAATATAGAGGCGCCGCACACCCACTATGCTTCACAGACGAAGTAATGGATCATCAAATCCCTGAAGGGTTTAAACCCGTGAACATTGAATCCTACGATGGCACAATAGACCCCGCGGTTTGGATCGAAGATTATCTCCTTCATATCCATATGGCCCGCGGTGACGATCTCCACGCCATCAAGTATCTCCCACTCAAGCTTAAAGGACCAGCTCGGCATTGGCTTAATAGCTTGCCCGCAGAGTCAATTGGGTGTTGGGAGGACCTGGAAGCCGCATTCCTCGACAACTTCCAGGGCACATATGTGCGACCACCAGACGCCGATGACCTAAGCCACATAATTCAGCAGCCAGACGAATCGGCCAGACAGTTCTGGACACGGTTCTTAACAAAGAAAAATCAAATCGTCGACTGTCCGGATGCAGAGGCCCTCGCAGCCTTCAAACATAACATCCGCGACGAGTGGCTGGCCCGGCACCTAGGACAGGAAAAGCCGAAATCCATGGCAGCCCTCACATCACTCATGACCCGCTTCTGTGTGGGAGAGGACAGCTGGCTAGCTCGCAATAACAACCTCAGCAAAAATTCTGGCAGTCCGGACAACAAGGACCACAATGGCAGGTCGCGTCGCAACAAAAACAAACGCCGCGTTAACGGCAACAACACTGATGATACGGCAGTCAACACCGGATTCAAAGGCTCTAAACTCGGTCAGCGGAAAAAGCCATTCAAAAGAACTACTCCGGGTCCGTCCAATTTGGACCGAATACTCGACCGCTCTTGCCAGATACATGGCACGCCCGAAAAGCCAGCTAACCACACCAACAGGGATTATTGGGTATTCAAGCAGGCAGGCAAATTAATTGCCGAAAACAATGACAAAGAGCTGCATAGCAATGATGAGGAAGAGACCCGACCGCCGAACGGTAGAGGACAGAAGGGTTTTCCCCCACAAGTGCGGACGGTAAACATGATATACGCAACCCACATACCCAAGAGGGAGCGGAAGCGTGCACTTAGGGACGTGTATACGATGGAGCCAGTCGCCCCGAAGTTCAACCCATGGTCCTCTTGCCCGATCACTTTCGATCGAAGGGACCACCCCACCAGTATCCGCCATGGCGGATTCGCCGCATTGGTTTTAGACCCAATCGTCGATGGATTCCACCTCACTAGAGTCCTGATGGACGGCGGCAGCAGCCTGAACCTGCTTTATCAGGATACAGTGCGCAAGATGGGCATAGACCCCTCAAGGATTAAACCTACAAAGACGACCTTCAAAGGCGTCATACCAGGTGTTGAAGCCAATTGTACAGGCTTAGTAACACTGGAAGTGGTCTTCGGATCCCCGGATAATTTCCGAAGCGAGGAGTTAATCTTCGACATAGTCCCGTTCCGCAGTGGCTATCACGCTCTACTCGGACGATCTGCGTTTGCAAAGTTCAACGCAGTGCCGCATTATGCATACCTCAAGCTCAAGATGCCAGGCCCTCATGGAGTCATCACGGTCAACGGAAACACTGAACGCTCCCTCCGAACGGAGGAACACACAGCGGCTCTCGCGGCAGAAGTACAGAGCAGCCTTTTAAGACAATTTTCGACTCCGGCCGTTAAACGACCGGACATGGCCAAACGCGCCCGGAGTAACATCAATCAAGACCACCTGGCACGTTCCGAGCACGCGTAGCAATGCGGCCCCAACCCCAGCCCTTGCATGATTGCAAGACCAGCTCTTCGCGTACATCACTACGCTCTGAAGATACCATGGGCATAGGGGGAGGGGCACGACCACGACAGGCCCAGAGTGCGGCTTAACCACACCAGGGACTCCCAAGTGTGTCACTCTTTTTTCTTCTTTTTATTTTTTTCCCATAGGACCCCGTTCACCAGAGGCCCTGTCCGGCGGAAAACCTGCCGAGCTCACGATGCAACAGCCAGGGAGGGACAAAGGCTACGACGAACACTCAGGTGGTCTCCATTATGAGCATTAAATTTGTTAAAAACACCAGTCCGTAGCCTACCCCTGGAGGGGGACATGATTAAATAGTCCAAACCCTTGCTTACCGCACCATTTGTATCGTTCTGCACTCATAGCAGAATTCCTGGAATAAACAATGCATCACTTTCTGTTTATAATTGCATTCCTTTCTTTTTATTATATGTTCATCTATGACATCTTGCATCCGTACACTTTGGTACGGCCGAATACACCAGGGGCTTATGTTCCCCGCATTATGGTGTGGCAAGTCCGAACACTTTCACAAGTGCGGCACCCCGAACTTATAGCACTATATGCATTGGCTCTGAATCATGTCTTGGGTCAATAGTTGGGTTTGCCCGGCTCCCATGTTTTGGTACCTTACGTTCCGTTCTATCGGCTAAGGTAGCACTGGGAGAACCACTGCGATTGCGCCCCGGTTGAGCTGGGCGAGCGCCTCAGTGGAGAAAGCTAAAACCGACTGTCATGATAAGGCAAGAGCTGATCGTTGTTCGAGAGGTCTTTTCGAGTCCCTAAAGACTTATGCCGCTTAGAGCGAGGAACCGGCTGTGTCCGGCCAAGGCGTGGATAGCGCCCCGAATTCGGTCTTCCGAACACTAGGGGCTTCGCCGAAATTTAAAATTATAGAATTCTATGGCTAAGTGAGTGTTCAAGCATTATAAGTCCGGTTGCCTTGTTCGTTGCGTTGAGCGCCTCCCTAGATGGACCCAAAAATGGGAACAAGAGTGCTCAAGTTTATCCCGAACACCCCAGCACTCGTGGCATGGGGGCTGAAGCCGACGACTTGCCATCTCTCAGATTTGATAAACGGCCGCACAGAAGGTAATATTTTAAATTAACAAGCGTTGCTTAGCGCATATGAACAAAGTTTTCAGTGCACAAGATAACACATTGCGAGTCTATTCAAAAATTACATCTTTGGGGCACTCATCTGCAATCTTGCGGGCACCCTTCAGGACACTCTTATAGTACATTTCGGGCGTACGATACTCCTTGCCCGCTGGCGGCGCGTCCGTGATAAGCTTCTCAGCATCCAGCCTGTCCCAATGCACTTTTGCGCGGGCAAGGGCCCGACGGGCACCTTCAATGCAGGCGGAGCGCTTGATGACTTCCACCTAGGGGCACGCATCCACCAGCCGCCGCACGAGGCCGAAGTAGCTCCCAGGCATGGCCTCTCCAGGCCACAGTCGGACTATGAGGCCCTTCATGGCCTGCTCGGCTACCTTGTGGAGCTCGACCAGCTGCTTCAGTTGGTCGCTAGGGGGCACCGGATGTTCGGCCTCAGCGTACTGAGACCAGAAGACCTTCTCTATTGAGCTCCCCTCCTCGGCCTGGTAGAATGCGGCGGCATCGGACACGCTGCGAGGCAGATCTGCAAACGCCCCTGGAGAGCTCCGAATTTGGGTAAGTAACAGGTAATTTACATTCACATGCTTGCTTTGCATGAAAAATGCCTTACCCGCCGCTATTTTCTTCACTGCCTCAATCTCTTGGAGGGCCTTATGGGCCTCGGCCTTAGCGGCTTTGGCACTCTCAAGAGCCGAGGCAAGCTCGGACTCTCGAGTCTTTGAGTCGCGCTCCAAATTCTCATGCTTTTCCATGAGAGCCTGGAGCTCTTGCCGCACCTCCGCCACCCGTGCCTCCTGCTTCTCTCGCTCTGCTCGTTCCGTGGCCGCGTTGCGTTCGGCCGCGGACACGGCCTCCTTCAGGGTCGCCACCTCGTTCGTGCCCCCTACAGTGCCCACGTTATCCTTGTTATTTCTATTGCAACCAAAATCCTTTTCTGTAAGGTACAAATTTAATGCGGTGTTACTCACCTTCTTTTTCCTCGAGCTGCTTCTTGGCAAGGCCGAGCTCGCGCTCGGACCGCTCGAGGTCCTGCTTCAAAGCACCGACCTCTGCAGTCAGTGCGGCAGAGGTCAGCAGCGCAGCCTGCAAACCCATATTGACATAATTTTTAGCACTCCTGCGTATATCTTTTATAGATCCTCAGTCCGGTTTTTCTTTCCGAACACCGAACAGAGCATCAGGGGCTACTGTCTATGCGGTATTACATTACGTATTTTAAAACTTCTTACCTCAAAGCCTGTTAGAAGGCTGCGGCAGGCTTCGGTCAGCCCGCTCTTGGCAAGCTGAACCTTCTGAATCACAGCACTCATGATAGTGCAGTGTTCTTCCTCGATGGAAGCGCTGTTGAGCGCCTCCAACAAGTTGTCCGGAGCCTCCGGTTGGACGGAGGCTGCCGGTGTCACGGTCTTGCCCTTCTTACGAAGGGGCCGCCTGCCAGACTCTGGAACCACTACAGGTTACGGCATGGAGTCCGGCGCAAAGTCCGGGAGGCTGCCTTGCGGAACCTCCGAAGCCTCCTCCTGATGGGTCCCCTCCTGGGATCCCACCTCGGCGTCGTCAGCATCACGAGGGGTGGAGGCGGTCGGAATGGAATCCACGTCCGACGGAGCCAAGGACCCGCTCGATGAAGCGGGAAGATCATCCTCGGCCGGACTGCAGGTAGTGTGCGGCATTAGAAGGACACTACATGACACAAAAGAGAAATTATAAATCATTCAGGAATCCGGATACTTACGATCTCGCCAGAGGCTTGGCCCTTGAGGGCCACCCCTCGTCGCCAACGTTGGCGTTGGTAGAACTGTCTGGAGGAAGGGTCCTTCCCCTCTTGGACCCTTCGGCCTCCCCTGTCGGGGAAGCCTTCCTCTTCCTCTCTCCCCCCTCTTGGGGAGAGTCTGCTTTCTCCTCCTCGTCTTCGAGGTAGGAGTCCGCCTCGGAGCCATCGGATGATGAGTCCGATATCACCTGGCGCCAGGAACTCCTTCGGGTTCCCGTGGCGTTCTTCTTGGCCTTCTTCTCCGGCACCACGTAAAGGGCCGGAACCAGCAGCCCCGTCAAACGGGTGTCCGCTGGGTCATCGGGGAGGGGAGCCGGATAGTCTACCTGTCCGGACGTCCTCTGCCAGTCTTGTCAAAGGCATTGGGAGTTTTAGATCCCACATAGAATTAAACTGTGAAAGAAAATAAGTGTCCCATAGAGGATAACAAAGCTTACCTCGCCGGCCGGGCGCTTGGTGCTGAATCCGCGGTCTTCCGTCGCGGAGGCGGGGGCTTCTCCACCCTTGAACAGCACCCTCCAGGCAGCTTTGTACATCGTGTCGAAGAGCCCGCTCAGGGTCCGGTGCTGTGCCGGATCGAACTCCCACAAATTGAAGGCCCGCTGTTGGCAGGGGAGAATCCGGCGGACGAGCATGACCTGGATCACATTGACAAGCCTAAGCTTCTTGTTCACAAAGGTCTGGAGACAGGACTGGAGTCCTGTCATCTCCTCCAAACTGCCCCATAGCAAGCCCTTCTCTTTCTAGGAGGTGAGCTGCATGGGGATACCAGATCTGAACTCGGGGGCCACTGCCCATTTAGGGTCACGCGGCTCGGTGATGTAGAACCACCCCGATTGCCACCCCTTGACGGACTCCACGAAGGCCCCCTCGAGCCAGGTGACGTTGGGCATTTTTTCCACCATGGCGCCTCCGCACTCCGCTTGGACGCCCTTCACTACCTTCAGCTTGACATTGAAGGTCTTTAGCCACAAGCCGAAGTGGGGCTGGATGCAGAGGAAGGCCTCGCACACGACGATAAACGCCGAGATGTTGAGGATGAAGTTTGGCGCCAGATCATGGAAGTCCAGGCCGTAGTAGTACATGATCCCCCAGACGAAGGGATGCAACGGGAAGCCCAGTGCGCGGAGGAAGTGGGCAAGGAATATGACCCTCTCATGGGGCCTGGGGATGGGGATGAGCTGCCCCTCGTCGGGCAGCCGGTGCGGGATGTCGCTGGAAAGGTATCCGGCGCCGCGCAGCTTTTCGATGTGCCCCTCCGTAATGGAGGAGGCCAACCACTTGCCTCCTGCTCCGGACATGACTGGAGAAGGTCGAGACGAGATGTGCGGACTTGGGCGCTGGAGCTCGAGTGCGCGGAGATGGATAAGCAAAGGAGGAAGAAGGCGTAGGTAAAAATGTGGATCCTTATCCCCTTATATGGGCGGACGAATGCGTCCCCACCGGCTGGTAAAACTCGCTTATCTCCCAAGCGCCACCATCAATGGCGCGGTTGGGTTACCCACGTCCGTATTGATGGGAATCCCGGAATAAGGGGAACACGATCTCTGCTTCGACAAGACGTGCCAAGGAAACCGCTTCGCTAAACACGCTGAGGTGGTATGATAAAAAACGATTCAAGTAAAGGCTTGGTGGTGGTATGACGTCATGCCACAAAATACGTCAGCATATTGAACTTGTGTACATATTATTCTCTCTACGGTGGAATGTGGAATTTATTTTGCAGAGCCGGACACTATCCTGGCGTTCACAATCTTCTATGAGTTATTCGGAGGAGGAACCCGCCTTGCAATGTCGAACAATATGCGCGCCGGACTCATCATCATTGAAGCCTGGTTCAGGGGCTACTGAGGGAGTCCTGGACTAGGGGGTGTCCAGATAGCCGGACTATCATCGTCAGCCGAACTCCAAGACTATGAAGATTCCAAGACTATGAAGATACAAGATTGAAGACTTCCTCCCGTGTCCGGATGGGACTTTCCTTGGCGTGGAAGGCAAGCTTGGCGATACGGATATGTAGATCTCCTACTATTGTAACCGACTCTGTGTAACCCTAGCCCTCTCTGGTGTCTATATAAACCGGAGGGTTTTAGTCCGTAGGACGAACAACCACTACAACAATCATACCATAGGCTAGCTTCTAGGGTTTAGCCTCCTTGATCTCGTGGTAGATCCACTCTTGTACTACCCATATCATCAATATCAATCAAGCAGGAGTAGGGTTTTACCTCCATCGAGAGGGCCCGAACCTGGGTAAAAACATCGTGTCCCTTGTCTCCTGTTACCATCCGCCTAGACGCATAGTTCGGGACCCCCTATCCGAGATCCGCCGGTTTTGACACCGACACTCATGATGCCACTGTTGGGGAACGTAGCAGAAATTCAAAATTTTCTATGCATCACCAAGATCAATCTATGGAGATACTAGCAACGAGAGAGAGGGGAGTGCATCTTCATACCCTTGAAGATCACTAAGCGGAAGCGTTACAATAACGTGGTTGATGGAGTTGTACTCGCGGCGATTCAAATCGCGGAAGATCTGATCTAGCGCCGAACGGACGGCGCCTCTGCGTTCAACACACGTACAGCCCGGGGACGTCTCCTCCTTCTTGATCCAGCAAGGGGAGAGGAGAAGTTGAGGGAGATCTCCGGCAGCACGACGGCGTGGTGGTGGAGCTTGCAGTTCTCCGGCAGAGCTTCGCCAAGCACTACGGAGGAGGAGGAGGTGTTGGGGAGGGAGAGGGCTGCGCCAGGGGCAAGGTTGAAGCTCCCATGCGCCTCCCCACCATATATAGGGGTGGAGGGGGCTGGTTTCTTGCCCTACAAGTCCATTGGGGCGTTGGCAAAGGTGGGAGGAAAGAAATCGCATCATTTCCTTCCCCACCGATTGTTATCCCCCTTTTTTAGGGATCTTGATCTTATCCCTTCGGGATATGATCTTATTCCTTCTAAGGGGGGATCTTGGTGCACCTTGACCAGGGGTGTGGGGCCTTGCCCCCACTACCCACGTTCATGTGGGTCCCCCCATGCAGGTGGCCCCACTCCGGAACCTTCTAGAACCTTCCCGATACAATACCGAAAAATCCCGAACATTTTCTGGTGGCCAAAATAGGACTTCCCATATATAAATCTTTACCTCCGGACCATTCCGGAACTCCTCGTGACGTCCGGGATCTCATCCAGGACACCGAACAACATTCGGTAACTGCACATTAATTCCCATAACAACTCTAGCGTCACCGAACCTTAAGTGTGTAGACTCTACGGGTTCGGGAATCATACAGACATGATCGAGACAGCTCTCTGGCCAATAACCAACAGCGGGATCTGGATACCCATGTTGTCTCCCACATGTTCCACGATGATCTCATCGGATGAACCACGATGTCAAGGATTCAAGCAATCCCATATACAATTCCCTTTGTCTACCGGTATAGTACTTGCCCGAGATTCGATCGTCGGTATCCCGATACCTTGTTCAATCTCGTTACCGGCAAGTCTCTTTACTCATTCCGTAACACATCATCCCGTGATCAACCCCTTGGTCATATTGTGCACATTATGATGATGTCCTACCGAGTGGGCCCAGAGATACCTCTCCGTTTACACGGAGTGACAAATCCCAGTCTCGATTCGTGCCAACCCAACAGATACTTTCGGAGATACCTGTAGTGCACCTTTATAGCCACCCAGTTACGTTGTGACGTTTGGTACACCCAAAGCATTCCTACAGTATCCAAGAGTTGCACAATCTCATGGTCTAAGGAAATGATACTTGACATTAGAAAAGCTTTAGCATACGAACTACGATCTTTGTGCTAGGCTTAGGATTGGGTCTTGTCCATCACATCATTTTGCTAATGATGTGATCCCGTTATCAACGACATCTAATGTCCATGGTCAGGAAACCGTAACCATCTGTTAATCAACGAGCTAGTCAACTAGAGGCTCACTAGGGACATGGTGTTGTCTATGTACCCACACATGTATCTGAGTTTCCTATCAATACAATTATAGCATGGATAATAAACGATTATCATGAACAAGGAAATAATAATAACTAATTTATTATTGTCTTTAGGGCATATATCCAACAGTGTGATGTGATATGGCCAAGAAGGATGTGATGAATGAAATATATGTGATGTATGAGATTGATCATATTCTTGTAATAGGAATCACGACTTGCATGTCGATGAGTATGACAACCAGCATGAGCCATAGGAGTTGTCTTTATTTATTGTATGACCTGCGTGTCACTGTATAACGCCATGTAATTACTTTACTTCATTGCTAAACCATTAGCCATAGTAGTAGAAGTAATAGTTGGCGAGACAACTTCATGGAGACACGATGATGGAGATCATGATGATGGAGATCATGGTGTCATGCTGGTGACAATGATGATCATGGAGCCCCGAAGATGGAGATCAAAAGGAGCAAAATGATATTGGCCATATCATGTCACTATTTGATTGCATGTGATGTTTATCATGTTTATGCATCTTATTTGCTTAGAATGACGGTAGTAAATAAGATGATCCCTCATAATAATTTCAAGAAAGTGTTCCCCCTAACTGTGCACCGTTGTGAAAGTTCGTTGTTTCGAAGCACCACGTGATGATCGGGTGTCACATCCTAGTTAGTCATGCATTAGAGTGTTGCATCATGTTTAATCTTTCATTAGAAACCTGAAATGGGGATGACAGAACCCCCAGTCCCCTCTGAATCCAATTAGGGTTTCCTAAAAACTTTTTCAATGAACATGAAATGCCCTTCTAAAATGCCCATCATTTTTGTCTTGGTTCAGAACCTCTGCCAAAAGTGGTGCACATTTTCCTAGGTCAGCTTAGGGTTTTTGAATTAAATCATAAATATTTGAATTTGGGCATTTAAAATTATATGAAATATTTAAATGCTCAAATATCTCCAAACTAAAATGTTTCCTGTTGGAAATAATCCAACTATGGACCAGGAGTAGTTTGGTGATTTTAGGAGTAGCCTAAGTATTTTATTTAATTCAACAAAGTTGCAGAAGTATTAAAAAACAGAAAACAGAAAAAAATGGAAAAAGCTTACCTGGCGCCCAGCACCCGGCCCACCTGCCGGCCCAGCCCAGCACCGCGCCAGCGAGCTGCTTGCCGGCCAGGCAGGCAAGCAGGTGCTCGACGACGAGCACCGCATGGGTGCCACGCACCTGCTCGCCGCCTCGCCGCCTCCCTCGCCCGGCTAACGCCGTGAATCGGCCTCTCTCTCTCTCCCGAACCTCCCAGACACCCCCTCACCTCTCCAGCTCCTCTCCCTCGCTCTCCCACGCCATGGCCGACGCCATCGCCGCCACCCCCTCGCCGTAGCCACGCCCTCTGTCAACCCCACGCCGTGCCGCCGTGTCCAGGAGCTCCGCCGCCGTCCACTTCATCGAGCTAGCCGAGCCCCGTGTGCTCGTGCGTCCCGAGACCACCGCACCGACCTTGCCTGAGCTCGCCGTCGCCGGAGATCCCCTTCAACATCGTCGCCGCCTCAGCTCGTCCCCGACCCCGCCGGTGGCCTCTACGGGAGCGCTGTGAGCCTAGCTACCCCTCCGACCCTCCCTCTCTCATTCTCGAGCCGTGTAGCCACCGCACGAAGATCACACGCACGCACCGCCGCGGATCTCGTCGCCGACGTGCTCCCGGCCATCCTCCGGCCAACCCGCGGTGGCCAACGCACTCACCACGCTGCGTTGGGCCCAACCGTGCACTTCCCGCACCTCCCCGCACACCCTAGACCGAGCTCGCTTTCACCCGAACTCCGGTGGCCGCCAAGGTCGTCGCCGGCGCCAACTCCGGCCACCCCGACCCCAACGGACTCCACCAGGAGCTGCGGTTCGTCCTCAGCTCCACTCCGGTGGTCTCCGTGGCCCATTTGGTGGCCGAAACGGCCAAAACCACTCCCGCCGCCGCGTCGGGCTCGCCGGCGGCTAAACGCCGGCGCCGCTGGCATTGACTTTGACCACGGGTGGGCCCTGGTTGACTCCCCTGAGTCAATGACAGGTGGGGCCCAGCCCTGTTAATTAAACAGGTTTAGTTTTAATTAAACTTTAATTAATTTAATCACCCTGACATGCGGGACCCACTGTCAGGTTTGACCCGGACGTGTTCCGTTGACCTGCTGACGTCACACTGACGTCAGGCTGACACAATAATTGATTTTCTGGAATTAATCTAATATAGGAAATTCCAGAATATAATTTAAACTTCAAAAATTCATAACTTTTATTCTGTAACTCCAAATCAGACAAATTATATATGAAAAATGATCAGAAAAATCCAATCTATCCATCTGTACTATTTCCATGCATGACTAAACAAGTTAACTTGATGTTTAATGCAGAACAAGGAAAAGCACTTTAAAAGGCCATGTTTGAGTTTGAAATTTGAATCTTTGATTCAAATTGGTCCAAACCCTTCTGGTCTTAGTTGCATTAGCCCAACACACTCATATTGCTATGTTTCATGCATGCATCATACTGTTGCACATTGTTTGGTGATGGTTGTGTATCGGTGTCATTTGCGACAGGTTCTGCCTCCGAGGAGTATCGTGATTACCCTAACGAAGAACCGTATCAGTGCATCGAACCATCAGGCAAGCAACCAACCATTTGATCATATCGATACAATCCCATGTTCTCGCTCCTGCTCTCTTTTACTGCATTAAGACAACGCGTTTCAAACTGCTGTGTGCTACGGTAGTTGAACCCATTTCCTCTGCATGACCTGTCATTGCCACAGTAACTAGATGAAACCCACTAGCATGTGTAGGAGTTGATTGAGCCATATGTATGTGTTGTTCCTACCTTGCTATGCCTGCTATGCTTAGAGTCGTGTCAGGTCTGGTTCATCTGGGTGATGGCTAGAGTGAAATGATTATGTCGGTAATGAGAGTGGTGTGGTGAACACGATTTGGTAAAGGTATCGATGAGAGGCCATGTAGGAGTACATGGTGGGTTGTTTCATTGAAGCCGACCTTAAGCACTGAGATCTGTATGTGCGATTTAAGATACAGCTACTACCATGCATTGGGCCCTGAAATATGACCCCGCTCGACTTCTTATTCACCCTAGCTCTCTGTCCAGGAGTTGCACGTAGTTTCTAGTGTTTGTAGCCTACTGGAGGCCGTGGACAGCGCTGACCGTAGGGGTGGGCTGTGATGCGGTAGGTACGTGGCACGGTGTACCGAATACCCGTTAGGTATCTCGGGAACCCTGTTCACATCGTTCAGGGCCGTATGGGAAACCTCGGCCGGACTCCCTGCGGATGGAACCTGGATAGGCGATAAACCTGGACTAGAGGCTTAAGTGTTTAGGTAGGTCGTGGTCTACACCCACGTCGGCTTTCGCTTGAAGTCTGCCGAGCACATGTCGTGTGCAGACGCTAAGTGGTGGAAACATGTATGAAGAAGTACACCCCTGCAGGGTTATCATGATCTATTCGAATAGCCGCGTCCGCGGTAAAGGACTACTTGGTTGCCTATACAGTTCATAGACAAGTAAATGGAAACTACTAAAAGTCTCAAGATAAGTGTGAGTGCCGAGGATGGCTCTTCCGTAGGAAGACGGAGGTGGATCCTCGGTAGTGTATTGAAGTGGAGAGTAGTGGACTCGTGTGCGCAAAACCATTTCAAGTTGGAGTCTCGTAGGTTAGCCTAGCCAAGAGTCAAAGCTGGCTTGCTGCAATAACTCCACCAACCCTTCTTGATAATATGCATGTATGTAGGATCTGATGTAAGTCTTGCTGAGTACCTTTGTACTCATGTTGCTATAATTTACATTTTTACAGAAGACGCTGCAACCCCTTCTGATGGGTTCTACGTAGACGTTGACATCAATGAGTAGGCTAAGGCCCAGGTGGTGATCCTGAGCTTGTGAAGGACCGCGTAGTATAGCTAGGCTTTCCAAGCCTCTTTTATTTTTCTAGTTGTCTGTACTCAGACAAGTTACTTCCGCTGCTGTTTTGTATGACTGTATGACTTGAATGTTGGGTCGTGTGACCCGTACCTTTGTGTTTGTTATGTATGGCTCTCTGAGCCTTAAATAAAGTACTTGTGTCATAGAGTCATGTTGTGATGCCTTGTTGTATTTGCACATATCGAGCATATTGTGTGTATGATTGAAATGCTTGGTATGTGTGGGATCTGACTATCTAGTTGTTTATCTTTAGTAGCCTCTCTTACCGGGAAATGTCTCCTAGTGTTACCGCTAAGCCATGGTAGCTTGCTACTGCTCTGGAACACTTAGGCTGGCCGGCATGTGTCCTTCTTCGTTCCTGTGTCTGTCCCTTCGGGGAAATGTCACGCATTGAGTACCAGAGTCCTGTTAGCCCGCTACAGCCCGGTTTACCGGAGTCCTGCTAGCCCAGTGCTACAGCCCGGACCCACTTGCTGTTGACCGACATGTTCGAAGCTGGGTCATGGATGCCTGTCCCTGTAAGTCTGTGCCACTTTGGGTTTACGACTAGTCATGTCAGCCCGGGCTCCTTATCATATGGATGCTAGCGACACTATCATATACGTGAGCCAAAAGGCGCAAACGGTCCCGGGCAAAGGTAAGGCGACACCCGTGGGGATACCGTGCGTGAGGCCGCAAAGTGATACGAGGTGTTACAGGCTAGATCAATGTGACATCGAGTCGGGGTCCTGACAGCGTTGGCATCAGAGCCGGACTGCCTGTAGGTTCTCCAAGCCAAACTGGTCGATGTTGAGTCTAGAAATTCTTTAGTTATATGTAGGGGAATTGTTTGTGGGTTGGAACGTAAGGCTCCTTTTACTTCTTTATCTTATGACATTCTGATCTGAGTCAGTCTATTCTTCCACCGGGGGTTAAGGAATTAGGATCTATTCTCTCTATCAGGATCACGTGTTACTATTCAGTAGTACCTTATAGGTTTGATGGATACAAGCCTAGTTCGATTCTACTACCACATTATGTTGCTAGGATGGACTCAGAACTTGATATGATGATGTTGAGTGTGTATGAAATCCTTTGTCAAATGTCTCAAAATCCTTCTTGAGCATTTACAGCTGTTATGCTGCCAAAATTTTGCTAGAAATTCTAATGCCTTTGCATTATGATTGTGCTTTCAGATGGCCACTCGCGACCTCAATCAAGTGGTTCGCCTGACTCGATGCCTAGACGTACCCGGTCATACCGCCATGTTGGTCAGGGTAATGACTGAGGCTGGATACCGTTGGTATCCTGAGTACACGGTCGAAGAGCAATTTCGGGACTTCAATCAAAGCCAGTATCTCTGCACTGTCAGGATATTTCCATCTTATCCTGGATCCACCGAGCCCCTTCACTGCTCCTATGGACTCGGGGTTACTATTGAGATGGCTGTGCAGGACGCCGCCTACTCTATGATGACCATCATGCGAGTCAGGTCTGGTCTATTTCGGGACTCTGATTTCTGGTATATGCCAGGATCACTTCCGGGAGCACAAGGGTATCTCCAGGCTATCTATGCTGACCCCACCCAGGAGGATTCACGGACCCGCACTACTGCTGAGATGCTCGAGGATAAGGACCGTGAAAATCGGGCCTTGAGGTTAGAGCTCTTCAATACCCGTGCTGACCATTGGGCCACATTGACTCGGTTTGCACCGGCAGTGCAAGCTGGATATTCGGATATGCGCGATCTCTATCCTGTGAGATCTGCTCTGCCAGACGTGATGGGTTGGCGTGATGTAGGAGGCATCACCCCACCTCGCGGTCCCCGCAGGCCACCGTCTGTTGGTCCAAGACCTCATCCTAGTCCCTATGGTCCACAAGCTCCGCGAGATCGTCTGTTTCCGGATGATCATGTTGAGCTTCCAGGCTATGGAGGTGACTTCTACGAGGACTACTACGGATCGGTCTGAGTTAGTGGTGGTATCACTAGTTCATGTTAGCTGTGTCGTCTATCGTCCTGCGTGACTCGTGGGATATGACCTAG
This sequence comes from Triticum aestivum, assembly GCF_018294505.1. Classification (NCBI taxonomy): domain Eukaryota; kingdom Viridiplantae; phylum Streptophyta; class Magnoliopsida; order Poales; family Poaceae; genus Triticum; species Triticum aestivum. Next base: position 211,067,461 of record NC_057801.1, read on the forward strand.
TTTGTACTCTTTCCGGAGATGTAGAAAAATAATGTATAGGAGCTTGGGATGCCTCCGATGAGATGTAATCCTCTTTTCACCGTAATAGTACTTTGTTTGGTCTTGTACTAAACCCTGTATGGTGTGTATGACAATGGAATAAAGAAGCAGTTTCTGTATCTACCATGTCATACGGATGATCATCTTGCATTCCGAGTTATTCCTTACATTCTGTATCCTATGTCGGAATTTTATCATTCTGACTGAATCATTGTCTTGTTTACCTAGGATGGTCAACACGCGCACTAACCCTGCTCCTCAAGAGCAGGCCGAAGGCAGTGAAGTCAGGAATGCAAATCTGCCTCATCCTCCTTCCCTAGCCGAGGTTATGATGGAAGCCGAAAGAAACAAGCGGGAGACCAACCATTTGTTGGAGCGTATTGAACAGAACACGGCACACCATCAGAGGACTAACGTGGTGTCACTCAGTGATTTCATCAAGTTACATCCACCCACGTTCCACCACTCCGTCGAGCCTCTCGACGCTGATGACTGGCTTCGCAGTATTTCTCACAAACTGCGTTCCGCGCTGGTAGCGGAGGCTGACAAGGTCACCTTTGCTGCATATCATCTTGAAGGCCCCGCCAGTCTATGGTGGGAGAATTATGGAGCTATGCGCCCAGCGGGCCATGTCACTACTTGGGCTGAATTCAGCGAGGCTTTCCGTGAACATCACATTCCGGAGGGTCTCATGGAGCGTAAACGTGAGGAATTTTGCAATTTCACCCAAGGCCGACTCTCTGTGGATGTTTACAGCAGGGAGTTTGGTAACCTCGCACGTTATGCAACTGAGGAAGTTTCTACTGATGCTAAGAAGCAAGCGAGGTTCCGTAAGGGACTTAGTCCTGAGCTTCGCCGCGACCTCTGTCTGCATGAGTGCACATCTTTTCAGAAACTTGTTAACAAGGCCATCAGTGCTGAAACTGGTCAGACTGATTATGACGCAACACGCAAGCATGGCCGTGACATGGGTTCCTCATCCGGTGCTGGTCCTCAGAAGCGCCGCGTGTGGGTGCCCAACACCGCCCTGCCACCCAGGTTCACACTGAGGCCATCTTTCCAGGCGCCTCGCCCTGTTCAACAGTCTGCACCAGCCAAGCCCTATGGGGGTCCAACCAACAATGCTCCTCCACGTACCAGTTCCGTGACCTGTTTTAAGTGTGGGGAATCTGGTCACTATATGCGTGAGTGTCCCCAGACCAACCCCAACCAGCCTGCTAAAGCTGTTGGCCGTGGCAAGCCGACAGGGAAAGTGTTCCACGCCAAGCCGGCCAACGCTACACGTGGCCATGTCAACTGTATCTCTGCCGAAGAAGCTCAAGAGGATCCCAACGTCGTTCTCGGTACGCTCCTTGTTAATTGCCACCCGGCATCTGTTCTTTTTGACACAGGAGCCTCTCATTCTTTTATATCTGAAAACTATGCTCGTTTGCATAACATCGCATTCTGTGACATGCCAGCCTCTATGGTAATTCAAACTCCGGGATCCAAATGGCAAACTTCTAGAGTAAGCCATGGAAATGAAATCCAAGTCGGCAGACTTGTTTTCCTCGCATCTTTGATAGCCCTTAAATCTTCAGATATTAATATCATTCTGGGTATGGACTGGATGTCAGTTCATCATGCCCAAATTGATTGCTTCTCTAGGACTGTTCAACTTACCCATCCTTCGGGGAAGATAGTCAATGTCTTGACCCGATTAGCCAAGCGACAATTATATTCTCTTAACGCCAGCCCTTTGCCAGACCTTGAGGACGTTCCGGTAGTCCGTGACTTCCCGGATGTCTTCCTAGAGGAATTGCCAGGTGTTCCACCTGACAGGGATGTTGAGTTCGTAATAGACCTCATTCCAGGAACCGTTCCGATTGCTAGAAGACCCTATAAGATGGCACCACTAGAACTAGCCGAGCTTAAGAAACAACTCGATGAGTCCTTGAAAAAGGGTTTCATCCGACCTAGCTCATCTCCGTGGGCTTGCCCCGTCCTATTCGTCAAGAAGAAGGATGGTACGGATCGGATGGTTGTAGATTATCGACCTGTCAATTTGGTCACAATCAAGAACAAATATCCGCTCCCCAGGATCAACGACCTGTATGATCAGCTCGCTGGATCCTCGGTCTTCTCCAAGATGGATTTGAGGTTGGGCTACCATCAAATCAAAATCAGAAACGGGGACATTCCTAAAACGGCCTTTGTTACTCGTTATGGCCAATACGAGTACACCGTCATGTCCTTCGGCTTAACCAACGCTCCAGCCACCTTTTCTCGGTTAATGAACTCAATCTTCATGGAGTATTTGGATAAATTCGTCGTAGTTTATCTCGATGATATACTCATCTACTCCAAGAACGAGGAAGAACATGCCGAACATTTAAGGCTAGTGTTGAAGAAACTTCGAGAGCATCGCCTTTATGCCAAGTTTTCCAAATGTGAATTTTGGTTGTCAGAAGTGACCTATCTGGGTCATCTAATATCTGGTAAAGGTATTGCTGTTAACCCCGAGCAAGTTCAAGCCATCCTTAATTGGACTCCACCTGAATCGGTCAAGCAAGTTCGGAGTTTTCTGGGCTTAGCGAGCTATTGTCGTCGCTTTGTCGAAAACTTCTCCAAAGTTGCTAAACCTCTAACCGAACTCCTCAAGAAAGATAAGAAATTCGAATGGACTCCACAATGTGAGCACAGCTTTCAGGAACTGAAAAGACGCCTGACTTCTGCTCCCGTTCTGGTACCACCAGACTTCTCTAAGGACTTTGTTATCTACTGCGACGCCTCGCGACAAGGACTAGGTTGCATTCTCATGCAAGATCGACACGTAATTGCTTACGCTTCACGGCAATTGCACCCACATGAGGAGAATTATCCTACTCATGATCTAGAGCTTGCAGCCGTAGTCTATGCACTTAAAACCTGGCGACATTACCTCCTCGGTAACCGTTGCGAAATATTCACTGATCACCAAAGTCTGAAGTACATTTTCACCCAACCGGATTTGAATCTCAGGCAAAGACGTTGGGTTGAGTTGATCACAGATTTCGACTTAGGAATAACTTACACCCCAGGGAAAGCCAACGTCATGGCTGATGCGCTAAGTCGTAAATCTTATTGTAACAACCTAATGTTACAGCAAAGTCAACCGCTTCTCCATGAGGAATTTCGGAAGCTTAACCTTCACATTGTTCCTCAAGGATTTCTTTCCACCTTGGTAGCGAAACCTACTCTTACGGATCAAATCATCGCTGCCCAAAAGCGAGATAAAGGAATATCTAAAATCAAGGAGAACATTGCTAGCGGAGGTGCTAGTTGTTTCTCCACAAATGATCATGGTGTTGTGTACTTTGAGAACCGTCTAGTGGTTCCCAAGAACCAGCATCTACGGCAGTTGATCCTTAAGGAGGCTCATGAATCTCCTCTCACCATTCATCCGGGTAGTACCAAGATGTATCAGGACCTACGCCAGAGGTTCTGGTGGACTAGGATGAAGAGAGAAATTGCTCAGTATATTGCTAATTGCGACGTCTGTCGTCGTGTAAAAGCAGAGCATCAACGGCCTGCTGGCACCCTTCAGCCCCTAGCTATTCCTGAATGGAAATGGGATAAAATTGGTATGGATTTCATTACCGGTTTTCCCAGGACCAAGAGAGGGAATAATGCTATCTTTGTCGTTATCGATCGTCTTTCCAAAGTAGCCCATTTCCTACCTGTTCGTGAGAGTATAACCGCTAGTCAATTGGCAGACTTATACATCTCCCGGATAGTGTCTCTCCATGGTGTTCCTTTGGAAATTAACTCGGATCGAGGAAGTCTTTTCACCTCTCGATTTTGGGAAAGTTTCCAAAACGCTATGGGAACCCGCCTTTCCTTTAGCACCGCTTTTCACCCTCAATCGAGTGGTCAAGTAGAACGCGTCAACCAGATCCTAGAAGACATGCTTCGAGCCTCTGTCATCTCATTCAGAATGGATTGGGAGAAATGCCTTCCATTTGCCGAATTTGCTTACAACAACAGCTATCAATCTAGCTTGGGTAAAGCCCCTTTTGAAGTTCTCTATGGACGACGGTGTCGAACACCCCTTAACTGGTCAGAGACCGGGGAAAGACAATTCTTTGGCCCGGATATGATTCAGGAAGCAGAAGAACAAGTTCGCATCGTTCGTGAAAAGTTGAAAACAGCCCAATCTCGTCAAAAGAGTCAATATGACCGAAAATATAAGGCTATGACCTTCGAGGTTGATGAGAAGGCTTATCTTCGGGTTACCCCTCTGAAGGGAACCCATCGTTTCGGTATCAAAGGCAAATTGGCTCCTCGTTACATTGGACCTTTTCGCATTCTCGCCAAACGAGGAGAAGTTGCCTACCAGTTGGAACTACCTCCGCACCTCTCCAGAGTCCACGATGTCTTCCATGTTTCTCAACTCAGGCGTTGCTTCTCGGATCCTATCCGTGGAGTGGACTACGAAACGCTTGATCTCCAAGATAATCTTACATATCGAGAGTACCCCATTTGTATCCTCGATCAGGCCGAGCGTACCACTCGACGTCATAATATCAAGTTTCTCAAAGTACAATGGTCGCACCATTCTGAGGACAAAGCAACTTGGGAAAGGGAGGATCGTCTTCGACTCGAGTATCCCGCCTTCTTCCCGGAGGAACCCAAATCTCGGGACGAGATTCTTTTGAGTGGGGGTGAGTTGTCACATCCTAGTTAGTCATGCATTAGAGTGTTGCATCATGTTTAATCTTTCATTAGAAACCTGAAATGGGGATGACAGAACCCCCAGTCCCCTCTGAATCCAATTAGGGTTTACTAAAAACTTTTTCAATGAACCTGAAATGCCCTTCTAAAATGCCCATCATTTTTGTCTTGGTTCAGAACCTCTGCCAAAAGTGGTGCACATTTTCCTAGGCCAGCTTAGGGTTTTTGAATTAAATCATAAATATTTGAATTTGGGCATTTAAAATTATATGAAATATTTAAATGCTCAAATATCTCCAAACTAAAATGTTTCCTGTTGGAAATAATCCAACTATGGACCAGGAGTAGTTTGGTGATTTTAGGAGTAGCCTAAGTATTTTATTTAATTCAACAAAGTTGCAGAAGTATTAAAAAACAGAAAACAGAAAAAAAAATGGAAAAAGCTTACCTGGCGCCCAGCACTCGGCCCACCTGCCGGCCCAGCCCAGCACCGCGCCGGCGAGCTGCTTGCCGGCCAGGCAGGCAGGCAGGTAGGTGCTCGACGGCGAGCACCGCATGGGTGCCACGCACCTGCTCGCCGCCTCGCCGCCTCCCTCGCCCGGCTAACGCCGTGAATCGGCCTCTCTCTCTCTCCCGAACCTCCCAGACACCCCCTCACCTCTCCAGCTCCTCTCCCTCGCTCTCCCACGCCATGGCCGACGCCATCGCCGCCACCCCCTCGCCGTAGCCACGCCCTCCGTCAACCCCACGCCGTGCCGCCGTGTCCAGGAGCTCCGCCGCCGTCCACTTCATCGAGCTAGCCGAGCCCCGTGTGCTCGTGCGGCCCGAGACCACCGCACCGACCTCGCCCGAGCTCGCCGTCGCCGGAGATCCCCTTCAACGCCGTCGCCGCCTCAGCTCGTCCCCGACCCCGCCGGTGGCCTCTACGGGAGCGCTGTGAGCCTAGCTACCCCTCCGACCCTCCCTCTCTCATTCCCGAGCCGTGTAGCCACCGCACGAAGATCACACGCACGCACCGCCGCAGATCTCGTCGCCGACGTGCTCCCAGCCATCCTCCGGCCAACCCGCGGTGGCCAACGCACTCACCACGCTGCGTTGGGCCCAACCATGCACTTCCCGCACCTCCCCGCACACCCTAGACCGAGTTCGCTTTCACCCGAACTCCGGTGGCCGCCAAGGTCGTCGCCGGCGCCAACTCCGGCCACCCCGACCCCAACGGACTCCACCAGGAGCTGCGGTTCGTCCTCAGCTCCACTCCGGTGGTCTCCGTGGCCCATTTGGTGGCCGAAACGGCCAAAACCACTCCCGCCGCCGCGTCGGGCTCGCCGGCGGCTAAACGCCGGCGCCGCTGGCATTGACTTTGACCACGGGTGGGCCCTGGTTGACTCCCCTGAGTCAATGACAGGTGGGGCCCAGCCCTGTTAATTAAACAGGTTTAGTTTTAATTAAACTTTAATTAATTTAATCACCCTGACATGCGGGACCCACTGTCAGGTTTGACCCAGACGTGTTCCGTTGACCTGCTGACGTCACACTGGCGTCAGGCTGACGCAATAATTGATTTTCTAGAATTAATCTAATATAGGAAATTCCAGAATATAATTTAAACTTCAAAAATTCATAACTTTTATTCTGTAACTCCAAATCAGACAAATTATATATGAAAAATGATCAGAAAAATCCAATCTATCCATCTGTACTATTTCCATGCATGACTAAACAAGTTAACTTGATGTTTAATGCAGAACAAGGAAAAGCACTTTAAAAGGCCATGTTTGAGTTTGAAATTTGAATCTTTGATTCAAATTGGTCCAAACCCTTCTGGTCTTAGTTGCATTAGCCCAACACACTCATATTGCTATGTTTCATGCATGCATCATACTGTTGCACATTGTTTGGTGATGGTTGTGTATCGGTGTCCTTTGCGATAGGTTCTGCCTCCGAGGAGTATCGTGATTACCCTAACGAAGAACCGTATCAGTGCATCGAACCATCAGGCAAGCAACCAACCATTTGATCATATCGATACAATCCCATGTTCTCGCTCCTGCTCTCTTTTACTGCATTAAGACAACACGTTTCAAACTGCTGTGTGCTACGGTAGTTGAACCCATTTCCTCTGCATGACCTGTCATTGCCACAGTAACTAGATGAAACCCACTAGCATGTGTAGGAGTTGATTGAGCCATATGTATGTGTTGTTCCTACCTTGCTATGCCTGCTATGCTTAGAGTCGTGTCAGGTCTGGTTCATCTGGGTGATGGCTAGAGTGAAATGATTATGTCGGTAATGAGAGTGGTGTGGTGAACACGATTTGGTAAAGGTATCGATGAGAGGCCATGTAGGAGTACATGGTGGGTTGTTTCATTGAAGCCGACCTTAAGCACTGAGATCTGTATGTGCGATTTAAGATACAGCTACTACCATGCATTGGGCCCTGAAATATGACCCCGCTCGACTTCTTATTCACCCTAGCTCTCTGTCCAGGAGTTGCACGTAGTTTCTGGTGTTTGTAGCCTACTGGAGGCCGTGGACAGCGCTGACCGTAGGGGTGGGCTGTGATGCGGTAGGTACGTGGCACGGTGTACCAAATACCCGTTAGGTATCTCGGGAACCCTGTTCACATCGTTCAGGGCCGTATGGGAAACCTCGGCCGGACTCCCTGCGGATGGAACCTGGATAGGCGATAAACCTGGACTAGAGGCTTAAGTGTTTAGGTAGGTCGTGGTCTACACCCACGTCGGCTTTCGCTTGAAGTCTGCCGAGCACATGTCGTGTGCAGACGCTAAGTGGTGGAAACATGTATGAAGAAGTACACCCCTGCAGGGTTATCATGATCTATTCGAATAGCCGCGTCCGCGGTAAAGGACTACTTGGTTGCCTATACAGTTCATAGACAAGTAAATGGAAACTACTAAAAGTCTCAAGATAAGTGTGAGTGCCGAGGATGGCTCTTCCGTAGGAAGACGGAGGTGGATCCTCGGTAGTGTATTGAAGTGGAGAGTAGTGGACTCGTGTGTGCAAAACCATTTCAAGTTGGAGTCTCGTAGGTTAGCCTAGCCAAGAGTCAAAGCTGGCTTGCTGCAATAACTCCACCAACCCTTCTTGATAATATGCATGTATGTAGGATCTGATGTAAGTCTTGCTGAGTACCTTTGTACTCATGTTGCTATAATTTACATTTTTACAGAAGACGCTGCAACCCCTTCTGATGGGTTCTATGTAGACGTTGACATCAATGAGTAGGCTAAGGCCCAGGTGGTGATCCTGAGCTTGTGAAGGACCACGTAGTATAGCTAGGCTTTCGAAGCCTCTTTTATTTTTCTAGTTGTCTGTACTCAGACAAGTTACTTCCGCTGCTGTTTTGTATGACTGTATGACTTGAATGCTGGGTCGTGTGACCCGTACCTTTGTGTATGTTATGTATGGCTCTCTGAGCCTTAAATAAAGTACTTGTGTCATAGAGTCATGTTGTGATGCCTTGTTGTATTTGCACATATCGAGCATATTGTGTGTATGATTGAAATGCTTGGTATGTGTGGGATCTGACTATCTAGTTGTTTATCTTTAGTAGCCTCTCTTACCGGGAAATGTCTCCTAGTGTTACCGCTGAGCCATGGTAGCTTGCTACTGCTCTGGAACACTTAGGCTGGCCGGCATGTGTCCTTCTTCGTTCCTGTGTCTGTCCCTTCGGGGAAATGTCACGCATTGAGTACCAGAGTCCTGTTAGCCCGCTACAGCCCGGTTTACCGGAGTCCTGCTAGCCCAGTGCTACAGCCCGGACCCACTTGCTGTTGACCGACACGTTCGAAGCTGGGTCATGGATGCATGTCCCTGTAAGTCTGTGCCACTTTGGGTTTACGACTAGTCATGTCAGCCCGGGCTCCTTATCATATGGATGCTAGCGACACTATCATATACGTGAGCCAAAAGGCGCAAACGGTCCCAGGCAAAGGTAAGGCGACACCCGTGGGGATACCGTGCGTGAGGCCGCAAAGTGATGCGAGGTGTTACAGGCTAGATCAATGTGACATCGAGTCGGGGTCCTGACATCGGGTGTCATAGATTCTAACGTTCACATACAACGGGTGTAAGCCAGATTTACACACGTGAAACACTTAGGTTGACTTGACGAGCCTAGCATGTACAGACATGGCCTCGGAACACAAGAGACCGAAAGGTCGAACATGAGTCGTATAGTGGATATGATCAACATGAAGATGTTCACCGATGATGACTAGTCCGTCTCAAGTGATGATCGGACACGGCCTAGTTGACTCAGATCATGTATCACTTAGTTGACTAGAGGGATGTCTATCTGAGTGGGAGTTCATAAGATGAACTTAATTATCCTGAACATAGTCAAAAGGTGTTTGCAAATTATGTCGTAGCTCGCGCTTTAGTTCTACTGTTTTAGATATGTTCCTAGAGAAAATTTAGTTTAAAGTTGATAGTAGCAATTATGCGGACTGGGTCCGTAAACTGAGGATTGTCCTCATTGCTGCTTAGAAGGCTTATGTCCTTAATGCACCGCTCGATGTGCTGAACCTCGAGCGTCATTTGTGGATGTTGCGAACATCTGACATACATGTTTTGATGACTACATGATAGTTCAATGTGTAATGTTAAACGGTTTAGAATTGAGGCACCGAAGACATTTTTTTAAAACGTCGCGGAACATATGAGATGTTCCAAGAGCTGAAATTGGGATTTCAGGCTCGTGCGCACATCAAGAGGTATAAGACCTCCGACGAGTTTCTTAGCCTGCAAACTAAGGGAGAAAAACTCAATCATTGAGCTTGTGCTTAGATTGTCTGAGTACAACAGTCACTTGAATCGAGTGGGAGTTAATCTTCCAGATGAGATAGTGATGTTTCTCCAAAGTCATTGCCACCAAGCTACTAGAGCTTCGTGATGAACTATAACCTATCAGGGATAGATATGATGATCCTTGAAATATTCGCAATGTTTGACACCGCGAAAGTAGAAATCAAGAAGGAGCATCAATTGTTGATGGTTAGTGAAACCACTAGTTTCAAGAAGGGCAAGGGCAAGAAGGGATACTTCATGAAATGGAAAATCAATTGCTGCTCTAGTGAAGAAACCCAAGGTTGAAACCAAACCCGAGACTAAGTGCTTCTGTAATGAGGGAACGTTCACTGAAGCAGGACTACTCTAGATACTTGGTAGATGAGAAGGCTGGCAAGGTCGATAGAAGTATATTGGATATACATTATATTGATGTGTACTTTACTAGTACTCCTAGTAGCACCATGGTAATAGATACCGGTTCAGTTGCTAAGTGTTAGTAACTCGAAATAAAAGGCTACGGAATAAACGGAGACTAGCTAAAGGTGAGATGATGATATGGTTTGGAAGTGTTTCCAAGGTTGATGTGATCAAGCATCGAATACTCCCTCTACCATAGAGATTGGTGTTAAACCTAAATAATTGTTATTTGGTGTTTGCGTTGAGCATAGACATGATTGGATTATGTTTATCGCAATACGGTTATTCATTTAAGGAGAATAATGGTTACTCTGTTTATTTGAATAATACCTTCAATGGTCTTGCACCTAAAATGAATGGTTTATTGAATCTCGATCGTAGTGATACACATGTTCATGCCAAAAGATATAAGATAGTAATGATATAGTGCCACCTACTTGTGGCACTGCCATTTGAGTCATATTGGTATAAAACGCATGAAGAAGCTCCATGTTGATGGATCTTTGGACTCACTCGTTTTTGAAAAGATTGAGACATGTGAACCATGTCTATTGGTATATACGCACGAAGAAACTCCATGCAGATGGACCGTTTGGACTCACTTGATTTTGAATCACTTGAGACATGCAAATCATACCACATGGTCAAGATGACTGAAAGCCTCGTTTTCAGTAAAATGGAACAAGAAAGCAACTTGTTGGAAGTAATACATTTTGATGTGTGCAGTCCAATGAGTGCTGAGGCACGCAAAGGATATCGTTATGTTCTTACTTCACAGATGATTTGAGTAGATACTGAGTATATTTACTTGATGAAACACAAGTCTAAATTATTGAATGGTTTAGGTAATTTCAGAGTGAAGTTGAAGATCATCGTGGCAAGAGGATAAAATGTCTTTGATATGATCATAGAGATGAATATCTGAGTTGCGAGTTTGGTACACAATTGAGACATTGTGGAAATTGTTTCACAACTAACACCGCCTGGAACACCATAGTGTGATGGTGTGTCTGAACATCATAGATGCACCCCATTAGATATGGGGCATACCATGATGTCTCTTATCGAATTACCACTATCGTTCATGGGTTAGGCATTAGAGACAACCACATTCACTTTAAATAGGGCACCACGTAATTCCGTTGAGACGACACCGTATGAACTATGGTTTAGAGAAACCTAAGTTGTCGTTTCTTAAAAGTTTGGGGATGCTACACTTATGTGAAAAAGGTTTCCGGCTGATAAGCTCAAACCCAAAACGGATAAATGCATCTTCATAGGACACCCAAAATAGTTGGGTATACCTCCTGTCTCAGATCCGGAAGCAAAAGGGATTGTTTCTAGAATTGGGTCCTTTCTCGAGGAAAAGTTTCTCTCGAAAGAATTGAGTGGGAGGATGGTGGAGACTTGATATGGTTATTGAACCGTCACTACAACTAGTGCGTAGCAGGGCACAGGAAGTTGTTCCTGTGGCACCTACACCAATTGAAGTGGAAGCTAATGATAGTGATCATGAAGCCTCGGATCAAGTCACTGCCGAACCTCGTAGGACGACAAGGACGCGTACTGCTTCAGAGTGCTACGGTAATCCTGTCTTGGAGGTCATGTTGCTAGACAACAATGAACCTACGAGCTATGGAGAAGCGATGGTGGGCCCGGATTCCGACAAATGGCTCGAGGACATAAACTCCGAGAGAAGATCCATGTATAAAACAAAGTGTAGACTTTGGAAGAACTACTTGATGGTCATAAGGCTGTTGGGTACAGATGGATTTTAAAAGGGAAGACAGACAATGATGGTAAGTGTCACCATTAACAAAGCTCGACTTGTCGCTGAGATGTTTTTCGACAAGTTCAAGGAGTTGACTACGATGATACTTTCTCACTCGTAGCGATGCTAAGAGTCTGTTAGAATTATATTAGCAGCTACTACATTATTTATGAAATCTTGCAGATAGGATGTCAAAATATAGTTTCCTCGCTGATTTTCTTGAGGAAAGGTTGTATCTGATACAACCAGAAGGTTTTGACAATCCTAAAAGATGCTAACAAGTATGCAAAGCTCCAGCAATCCTTCTAAGGACTGGAGTAAGCATCTCGGAGTTGGAATATACGCTTTGATGAGATGATCAAAGATTTTGGATTTATACAAAGTTTATTAGAAACTTGTATTTCCAAAGAAGTGAGTGGGAGCATTATAGAATTTTTGATGAGTATATGTTGTTGACGTACTGTTGATCAGAAATGATATAGAATTTCTAGAAAGCACATAGGGTATTTGAAAAGGTGTTTTTCAATGGAAAACCTGGATTAAGCTACTTGAACATTGAGCATCAAGATCTATAAGGATAGATCAAAAACGCTCAATAATACTTTCAAATGAATACATGTCGTGACAAGATTTTGAAGAAGTTCAAAATAGATCGGCGAAGGAGTTCTTGGCTGTGTTATAAGGTGTGAGTATTGAGTAAGACTCAAGACATGACCTCGGCAGAAGAGAGAGAATGGACGAAGGTCGTCCCCTATGCTTCAGACATAGGCTCTACAGTATGCTATGTTGTGTACCGCACCTGAAGTGTGCCTTGCCATGAGTCAGTCAAGGGGTACAAGAATGATCCAGGAATGGATAACAAGACAGCGGTCAAACATATTCTTAGTAACTAGTGGACTAAGGAATTTTCTCGATTATGGAGGTGGTAAAAGAGTTCGTCGTAAAGGGTTACACCGATGCGAACTTTGACACTAATCCGGATTATTCTGAGTAGTAAACCGGAATCGTATAGTAGAACAGTTATTTGGAATAGCTCCAAATAGAGCATGGTAGCTGCATCTAGGAGATGACATAGAGATTGTAAAGCACACACGGATCTGAAAGATTCAGACCCGTTGACTAATAACCTCTCTCACAAGCGAGATATGATCAAACCCCAGGGTGTAGAATTCATTACAATCACATAGTGATGCGAACTAGATTATTGACTCTAGTAAAAGTGGGAGACTGTTGGAAATATACCCTAGAGGCAATAATAAAATGGTTATTATTGTATTTCCTTGTTCATGATAATTGTCTATTGTTCATGCTATAATTGTATTAACTGGAAACCGTAATACATGTGTGAATACATAGACCACAACATGTCCCTAGTGAGCCTCTAGTTGACTAGCTCGTTGATCAACAGATGGTCATGGTTTCCTGACCATGGACATTGGATGTCATTGATAACGGGATCACATCATTAGGAGAATGATGTGATGGACGAGACCCAATCCTAAGCATAGCACAAGATCGTGTAGTTCATTTGCTAAAGCTTTTCTAATGTCAAGTATCATTTCCTTAGACCATGAGATTGTGTAACTCCCTGATACCGTAGGAGTGCTTTGGGTGTACCAAACGTCACAACGTAACTGGGTGGCTATAAGGGTGCACTACAGGTATCTCCGAAAGTGTCTGTTGGGTTGGCACGAATCGAGACTGGGATTTGTCACTCCGTGTGACGAAGATGTATCTCTGGGCCCACTCGGTAATGCATCATCATAATGAGCTCAATATGACTAAGTAGTTAGTCACGGGATCATGCATTACGGGAACGAGTAAAGTGACTTGCCGGTAACGAGATTGAACAAGGTATTGGGATACCGATGATCGAATCTCGGGCAAGTAACGTATCGATTGACAAAGGGAATTGTATACGGGATTGATTGAATCCCTGACATCGTGGTTCATCCGATGAGATCATCGTGGAACATGTGGGAGCCAACATGGGTATCCAGATACCGTTGTTGGTTATTGGCCGGAGAACATCTCGGTCATGTCTACATGTCTCCCGAACCCGTAGGGTCTACACACTTAAGGTTCGATGACGCTAGGGTTATAGGGAAGGTATGTATGCGGTTACTGAATGTTGTTCGGAGTCCTGGATGAGATCCCGGACGTCATGAGGAGTTCCAGAATGGTCCGGAGGTGAAGATTGATATATTGGACGAAGGGTTTTGGAGTCCGAAAGTGTTCCGGAGGTACCGGGTGATGACCAGCATGACCGAAAGGTATTTCGGGAGCCCCGGCAAGTGTTGGGGGGCTTCATGGGCCAAGGGAAGGGGGAAAACCAGCCCATTAAGGGGCTGTGCGCCCCCCTCACCTATTCCCACGTGACCAGGGGGTTTGGGGCGCCCCATCTAGGGTTCCCACCTCCTGGCTTGGGGGCCAAGTCACCCAAAGGGGAGATCCCATCTGCCCTGGCCGCCGCCCCCCTAGGGGAAACCCTAGGGCGCCTCCACCTCCCCCTTGCCCCCTATATATAGTGGAGGTTTTGGGGCTGCCCAACACATGAGTCTCTCTCTCCCAAGGCGCAGCCCTACCTCTCTCCCTCCTCGTCTCTCGTAGTGCTTGGTGAAGCCCTGTTGGAGTACCGCGCTCCTCCACCACCACCACGCCGTCGTGTTGCTGCTGTACGGAGTCTTCCCCAACCTCTGCCTCTCTCCTTGCTGGATCAAGGTATGGGAGACGTCACCGGGCTGCACGTGTGTTGAACGCAGAGGCACCATTCTTCGGTGCTTAGATCGGATTCGGCCGCGATCTGAATTGCTTCGTGAACGACTCCACCGACCGTGTTCTTGTAACGCTTCTGCATCGCGATCTTCAAGGGTATGAAGATGCACTCCCCTCTCTCTCGTTGCTAGTATCTCCATAGATTGATCTTGGTGATGCATAGAAAATTTTGAATTTCTGCTACGTTCCCCAACAATGTATGTTGTCTCTCCTTTAGTGGTGTTATGTGAACTTCAACTACATGACACTTCACCATTATTTGGGCTTAGAGGAAGGCATTGGGAAGTAATAAGTAGATGATGGGTTGCTAGAGTTATAGAAGCTTAAACCCTAGTTTATGCGTTGCTTCGTAAGGGGCTGATTTGGATCCATATGTCTAATGCTGTGGTTAGGTTAACCTTAATACTTATTTTGTAGTTGTGGATGCTTGCAATAGGGTTTAATCATAAGTGGGATGCTTTTCCAAGTAAGGGCAGTACCCAAGCACCGTTCCACCCACATATCAAATTATCAAAGTACCGAACGCGAATCATATGAGCGTGATGAAAACTAGCTTGACGACAATTCCCATGTGTCCTCGGGAGCGCTTTTCTCATTATAAGAAATTGTCCAGGCTTGTCCTTACCTTGCTACACTTTATTTACTTTCATTGCTTGCTACCCATTACAAGTTATCTTATCACAAAACTATCTGTTACCTACAATTTCAGTGCTTGCAGAGAATACCTTACTGAAAACCGCTTGTCATTTCCTTCTGCTCCTCGTTGGGTTCGACACTCTTACTTATCGAAAGTACTATGATAGATACCCTATACTTGTGGGTCATCATGAAACAAAGAAAATTAACCTAAGGACCCATCATGGTATGGATTTTGAGGTAAATCTATACAATTCTGAGAGCGTATCCAATTTTGGTTGCCCGGGTTGGGAAGCACTTTGCGAGATGTATGACTTTCAAGAGGGTATGTTTGTCACCATGGATCTTGGTGATCCTGACATCGACCAAGACAATTTGGACATTTGGGTTCTTGTTGATAGGCTTCCAATTCTACCGCTATGTGAGTTCCTCAAACATAGTTATTAAGTAATTTATATTGTTTATTTCAAAATAGTTGACAGCTTATTTCCATTGATAGCTTATTTTCATTCTTCAAAGAGTGTGCGGAAGATGGTAGACAGAACCAACTACACCGATGGCTCTGAGTTAACTTATCAGGAGAAAAATCATCTGGTCGCATATTGTACTGAAATTGAGAATTACAATGCCTTTTATTGAACTCCTCCAAATTATGGTGAATACTTGCCACTAGTGCACGTGTTGAACCACGATAACTTCCATGGAGATATCCTGGTAAGATTTTTTACTATTACGACATCCATGCATCTCTTGCATACTTCTAAAACTGAACTACATTGCTGACTATGAAGTTATTACTATGTTTTTCAACGGAAAATCCCGATGGATTGCGTGCCTCATTTGATGTATCAGAATGGTCGCCTTGATGTTTTGAACATACAGCCAGGTCATCCTACGAATCTCACTTGTGCATAGCAGATTTCTAAAAACGATGAACACATCATAATCAAAGAATGGAAGAAATGTATGGACAGTCGTAAGGAGGTTCTTGGAAGCAACATTGTGCGAAAGGCAAGAATTGGAGACAGGATAATCTCCATTCTCCATAATGGAGAGTCAGGGGCTATCTTATTTTATGCTATTTTACCTAAGATAATATAGTAGGTCCTAAGAGAATGTAGTAGGTCCTATGAGGTACAATATGTTTATGAGAGTTGATGATGATGAGTAGTTGTGATTATGTCTAGTGAGCAACTTGTATGTGATGTCTCATTGATGAAAACAATGATCATGAGGAGGTGTTATATGACAATGATGTATTATGATGATAAGTTGTTAATGATATGGTGATGATGATGATGATGATGATGATGATGATGATGATGATGATGATGATGATGATGATATTTATTATATCATTGGGTGAAAGAACCGCGGATTAGTTTCAAGTGCATGTCCATCCACTTGAAACTAGTCCACGGTTCTTTCTCCCACTGATGTAATAACTCATTATGATGTAAAATCATTCTCTAAATTGCTGCGCTATGAAAACTTGTATAAAGGTGTATGAATACAACATGAAACAAAAAATAAATACGGAATAATAGTAGTAGCGCGTGCTAGGAGAAGCGCTACTACTAATTACCAATAGCGCTCATAGTGGAACGCGCTGCTACTAAGTCGATGTAGCAGTAGCGTGGTCCAACCGACGCTACTGCTAACCTTTAGCTATAGCGCCTTACTAGTAGCGCGGTTCCCCACGCTACTGTTAGACTTTAAACACGCGCTACTACTAGGGTTTTCCCTAGTAGTGCTTGTTTCTTTACAATGACTATGACGTGGCTATTCGAAGAGTGGACCACATTGCTAGGTGAGCTACTACTTGCTCAGGCTAAGACAACTCGTTGTAGCTATATCTCGATCCTATAACTTTAGAAGCATAGATAGATCCATCATGCTCTTGAGTATCTGACCTACATAAACGAATTAGTATTATTCTTCTTACATACTATATCATTTCTGCAAGTGGATCTAATGCCTTCTTTGTGGTTTTGGAGTATTGACGACAAAATGGTTAAGGGACTAATGTGTTTGTAAGTATACACAGGAGATAGTCCGTGGAGATTTGGTTAACCCATGAAAGACTAACCCTATAGATGTACGACATATATTAAAGAAATTGGTGCACTCTTTGAATAAGTAGCCATAAGGTTATCCTTGATGTCTCAAAGCACCCGGTAAAACTCGGCAGGCGAACATTCAACCCGAAGCTTTGTTATGTTTTGTTTGGAACATAACTTCCCAGACCGTCTTCTCTGTAAATAGGGCCAATAAGAAATAATTCTCAGTCTCTGAAACTTGAGGGATATTGTCTCTAAACAAATCTGCCAAGCAAACCTAGTTTTTAGCATGCCGGAGAGGCCTTGTAATACTTTGTGTTGTAATCATTTAGGGGAGCAGCAACCTTAATAACCACTTCACCTTGATGGAGGCCAAAGATACACTTTTTATGATACTTCTCATTACCTGTCATGTGAAAAAACTTGATGTTGTTATCATCTTTCATGAGGTGATGAACTTTGGAACGTTGGTAACCATTTTAGCTCCTCATCATGCTTAAGTTTGGCACTGCCTTATTGATTATTTTTAAATGTCCGAGTGGCAAGGCCAAAAACTTCATCCTATTTTGTCAAGCTAGTCAATAGTAGACGAGAGATGCAATCTTCTTTTGTTAATGTTGTTGATATAGGCAGCTCAACTATATAGGTCCTGATGCGGTGTAGTCTAGTTAATTATCGTTCCACGTTTAGTGAAATTTCTCCCTTTACTTCATTTTCCCCATACCTTGGCAACTTGATCAATGATACATCTCCGACGTATCTATAATTTATGAAGCATTCATGCTATTATATTATCTGTTTTGGATGTTTATGGGCTTTATTATACACTTTTATATTATTTTTGGGACAAACTTATTAACCGGAGGCCCAGCCCAAATTGTTGTTTTCTTGCCTATTTCAGTGTTTCGAAGAAAAGGAATATCAAACGGAGTCCAAATGGAATGAAACCTTCGGGAGAGTTATTTTTGGAACGGAAGCAATCTAGGAGACCTGGAGTGGAAGTTAGGGAAGCTTCGGGGTGGCCACGAGGCAGGAAGGCGCGCCCTACCCCCTGGACGTGCCCCCACCCTTATGGGCCCCTCGTGGCTCCCCTGACCGACTTCTTTCGCCTATATATGTCCATATACCCTAAAAACATCGAGGAGCACAATAGATCGGGAGTTCCACCACTGCAAGCCTCTGTAGCCACCAAAAACCAATAGGGACCCCGTTCCGGCACCCTACCGAAGGGGGGGATCCATCACCAGTGGCCTTTTTCATCATCCCGACACTCTCCATGACGAGGAGGGAGTAGTTCACCCTCGGGGCTGAGGGTATGTACCAATAGCTATGTGTTTGATCTCTCTCTCTCTCGTGTTCTTGAGGTGATACGATCTTGATGTATCACGAGCTTTGCTATTTAGTTGGATCCTATGATATTTCTCCCCCTCTACTCTCTTGTGATGAATTGAGTTTTCCCTTTGAAGTTGTCTTGTCGGATTGAGTCTTTAAGGATTTGAGAACACTTGATGTATGTCTTGCCATGCTTAAATCTGAGAAAAGTTTGAGAACTAAACCATACCTCAACCAAACCTGCATGAATAAACGTGGCAACCTAAACCAAACTAAACTAATTTTATATTTATGTCAGCTCAACCAAAACCAAACCAACTTGACATTCCGCCCAAATTAAACTGAAACTGGGTGCTTACCCGTGGTTGAAGCCAGTTGCTGAAATGGTTTGAGAACCATTCGAGTAGTAATAATAATTGTTGTCCGGCACACCCCCGCCTTTGCTAAAACTCTCTTATCGCCGCCGCCGCCTCCTCCTCCTCCTCCTCGCACCCATGCCTCCGATCCCTTGTTCCCCTGCCCTGATGCTCGTGCAATGCGGCCCCGCCACCGCTGGCCCGCTTGACTCGTACACGCTCTGCTCCGCGCTCCGCCACACCTCCGCGGCCCAAGCGGGTCCCCTATGCTTGCTCGCCGCGAGGTACGGGTGGCTCGACAGTGTCTTTGTGTCCTGCGCGCTCGCTGCGTCCTAGGGCGGGTCAGGCTCTGGAGTTTGCGAGGAGGTTTCTGGAGTTGGGGCTGCCGGTCGTGGAGAGGGCCTGCGGAGAGATGAGAATGCTGATTTGGGCGGCGGGCGGCGGAGGCCAGTCTGACGAGCGGCGCGGCGACAACGACCGCAGAGGCGGGGCCGGGGAGCTGCACGTGAGCGACGCTTGACGGCAGCGGCTATGGAGGCCAGTCCGGCAAGCCGCGCGCAATGATGGCGGCCATGTAGGCAGGTCCAGAGAGCCGCGCGCGATTGGCGCTCGATGGCAGCGGCCGCGGAGGCAGGTCCAGAGAGCCGCACATGAGCGCCCCTCGATGGCAGTGGCCGTGAAGGCCAGTCCGGCAAGCCGCGAGCAATGGTATCTTCGGCAAAGGCAGGGCCAGCAAGCTACACGCGAGCTGCTCCGGCGAAGGCGGCGTCGACGCACCAAGCACGAGCGGCAGCCGTTGAGGTCCGATGGGCTGAGAAGAATGGGCTCGAGATTTACGAACGGAACCAACGTCAACAACCGGGCATGAACTACGGGTCTGAACTTATTGGAGCTGGACCTATTCGGGCCTATAACCGACCATACCCAACCATTTGCTATAAGAAACTAAACTGAACCAAACTCTTTCCAAGGTCAGCTTGTTAACACCTGAACCAACGAACTCGTCAGCAGAAACCAAACCGATACACCCGGTTATTCCAAAACTGTTCTCAGATTTAGCCGTGCTTATCTGTGGTGACAATGGGATATTCACGTGATCTACTTTATGTATGTTTTGGTGATCAACTTGCGGGTTCAATGAACTTATGCATAGGAGTTGGCACACGTTTTCATCTTGACTCTCCGGTATAAACTTTGGGGCACTCTTTGAAGTACTTTGTGTTGGTTGAATAGATGAATCTGAGATTGTGTGATGCATATTGTATAATCATGCCCACGGATACTTGAGGTGACATTGGAGTATCTAGGTGACATTAGGTTTTGGTTGATTTGTGTCTTAAGGTGTTATTCTAGTACGAACTCTAGGATAGATCGAACGGAAAGAATAGCTTCATGTTATTTTACTACGGAGTCTTGAATAGATCGATCAGAAAGGATAACTTTGAGGTGGTTTCGTACCGTACAATAATCTCTTTGTTTGTTCTCCGCTATTAGTGACTTTGGAGTGACTCTTTGTTGCATGTTGAGGGATAGTTATATGATCCAGTTATGTTATTATTGTTGAGAGAACTTGCACTAGTGAAAGTATGAACCCTAGGCCTTGTTTACTAGCATTGTAATGTCGTTTGTGCTCACTTTTATCATTAGTTACCTTGCTGTTTTTATATTTTCAGATTACAAAAACCTATATCTACCATCCATATTGCACTTGTATCACCATATCTTCGCCGAACTAGTGCACCTATACAATTTGTCATTGTATTGGGTGTGTTGGGGACACAAGAGACTCTTTGTTATTTGGTTGCAGTGTTGTTTGAGAGAGACCATCTTCATCCTACACCTCCCACGGATTGATAAACCTTAGGTCATCCACTTGAGGGAAATTTGCTACTGTCCTACGAACCTCTGCACTTGGAGGCCCAACAACGTCTACAAGAAGAAGGTTGTGTAGTAGACATCAAGCTCTTTTCTGGCGCCGTTACTAGGGAGGTGAGTGCTTGAAGGTATATCTTTAGATCTTGCAATCGAATCTTTTTGTTTCTTGTTTTATCACTAGTTTAGTTTATAAAAGAAAACCACAAAAAAATGGAATTGAGTTTGCCTCATACTCTTCATCTTTTTAATATCTTTCGTGAGAATGATGGAAAGGAAAATTGTGCTCAAGTGCTAGAAGAAGTCTATAAAATGTTTGGCACTAAATCTTTGAATGATGAGCATGATTGCAATGTTGTTAGTATGAACTCTTTGAATATCCATAGTACTAATGATGATTGCACTAGTCATGATGAAAATGTCTCTTATAAGCATGTCAACTTTTGTGGAGTGCATAGAGTTTGCAAGTACACACCAAATAGGGAAGATAGATTTTGCAAGAGGCATAAGTATTTAGAAACTAAATGGTTGCAAGAAAGGCTAGATGTTTGTGCTGAAAATTTAAAATTTCTTTGCCGTACTTGTGAACTTTGCAATGAACGTGGTCATTTACATCTCCGATGCAAATTGTTTCATGATCGAATCGTGTCCAAAAATTGTGATGATTTGATTTCCCTTGCACATCATAATGAACTTAGTTTGCTTTTGGGTTATGAAGAAATGAAACGTTTAACTAAGCATATTCCAGAATATAACCTTAAGCAATTCCTTGATATTGATCTAGAAGAAATTTTTATGTATTGTGCGGTGAATTGCATTGAAAATCCTTATATTGCCAATTACATAAAGAAAAGAAAGCAAATAGAAGATGAAGAGAATACTAATGAAAGGGAAGATACTTCCCAATATCCTCCTGGTATTTCTTATGATGAATCAGGTAACGAGGAGGAGCTTTCTATTCAACCAATCTCATCAATAAGGAGCTCAAAAAAGAGGGTTAAGCCCACACATGATGTGAAGAAGAAAAAGAAAAATGGAGAAGCAAAGGTAGAAAGGTATCCCTCCCAAATGATGTTGCGCCTACTACTCATTGTGATGATGATAATTGATATACTATTGGTGCTATCCATACTCTTAATGATGAGAGTGATTATGCTTATGATATGAAAAGGCCCAAGCTTGGGGATGCTATGTTTGATGAGAATGACATGTTTGAGAATATATTTGCTGAAATTAATGTTTGTCCCAAGCTTGGGGATGCTACGTTTAATGAAGATGATATTTTTAGCCTCCCAAGTTTCGATGAGCAAATTTATTATGATGATAGCATGCCTCCTATTTATGATGGTTATATTGATGAAAGTGGGTTTGGTAGAGTGTCAACTTTAGGAAGTAATGATCCCACTATTTTGGAGGGTGTTGAATCTTATGATATTTATGAAAGTGGATTTGGAGAGGTCATGACTTTATTTAATGATGAATCCACTATTTTGGAAGAGGTTTCAATTGATTATGCTGAGAACAAAGTTGCTACTTATGATGATTATTGTGATAAAACTTATGCTATAAAAAGTAGTAATGATTATATTTATAAAAATTGTCATGATTATGATTACCCTTTTTCTGAATGTTACTATTTTAATATGGAAACAATTTATAGTATCCGAGTCTCTTATGATACTCCCACTATTCGGAATGAGAAGAATTTTGCTTATGTGGAGAGTAGTAAATTTTCTGTGCAAGTAGATCATGAAAAGAATGCTTTAGGTGCTGGTTATATTGTTGAATTCATTCATGATGCTACTGAAAATTATTATGAGGGAGGAATATATGCTTGTGGAATGGCAATAATATCAAGTTTCCTCTCTATGTGCTTAAATTTTCGAAGTTATGATTGTTTAGCCTTCCTATGCTAGTTGATTATTGTTCCCATAAGTTGTTTGCTCACAAAATCCCTATGCATAGGAAGTGGGTTAGGCTTAAATGTGCTAGTCATATGCTTCATGATGCTCCCGTTATGTTTCAATTCTTATCTTTTATGTGAGCATCATTGTCATCATCATGCCTAGCTAGAAAGGCATTAAAGAAAAGCGCTTGTTGGGCGACAACCCAATATTTACCTTTAATGTTTTTGTGTGTTCACATGATTATTCTACTATAGTAATCATGTTTTATATCTCTTGTTTCAATAAAGTACCAAGTAAGATCTTTAGGATAGCTTACGGTGATAGTTGTGTTGATCCTGCTGAAAATCAGAAACTTTTTCACCCCGTAAATTAGTTTTGATAATTCACAGAAATGTGCTTTTGATCTGATTCTTTTTTCTGTGGATTTGCACACAAATTTCTTAGGACTTCTGAATTTGGTAGAATTTTTGGAGTTCCATAAGTATACGTTTGATACAGATTACTACAGACTATTCTGTTTTTGACAGATTCTGTTTTCTATGTGTTGTTTGCTTATTTTGATGAATCTATGAGTAGTATCGGAGGGTATGAACCATAGAGAAGTTGAAATACAGTAGATATTACACCAATATGAATTTGGAATGAGTTCACAAACCTAAGTGGTTATTTATTTTCTTATACTAACGGAGCTTATGAGTTTTCTGTTGAGTTTTGTGTTATGAAGTTTTCAAGTTTTGGGTAAAGATTCGATGGACTATGGAATAAGGAGTGGCAAGAACCTAAGCTTGGGGATGCCCAAGGCACCCCAAGTTAATATTCAAGGACAACCAAGAGCCTAAGCTTGGGGATGCCCCAGAAGGCATCCCCTCTTTCGTCTTCGTCCATCGGTAACTCTACTTGGAGCTATATTTTTATTCACCACATGATATGTGTTTTGCTTGGAGAATCATTTTTTTTTGCTTGTTGTTTGAATAAATTACCAAGATCTGAAATTCTCAAATGTTAGAGAGT
The DNA here is from genome assembly GCF_018294505.1 of Triticum aestivum. Taxonomy (NCBI): domain Eukaryota; kingdom Viridiplantae; phylum Streptophyta; class Magnoliopsida; order Poales; family Poaceae; genus Triticum; species Triticum aestivum. Next base: position 211,091,141 of record NC_057801.1, read on the forward strand.
CTTCACATAGTTACATAATTATTTAACTACTCATTGATCTTCACTTATATCTTTTGGAGTAGTTTGTCATTTACTCGTGTGCTTCACGTATATCCTATGAGTAAATGGTTGAATGATTTGAATACCATAAATATGAAATTATTTATGCTTCATATGCTTATCCCATGGGGAGTAATGACTTCACATCTAAGAAGTAGAAGTGGTAAATTTATTGAAGGTTAGCAAACATTGTATTGGTCACTTGAACAATTCATGAAAGAATGTTGAAGGAAGAGAGATTTCACATATAAATATACTATCTTAGACATGTTCTATGATTGTGAGACCAATTAATTATTTTCAAACCTAAGCAAATTAGTTGAAATTGGACAAGGAAGACAACATAATGAGTTATGCTTGGGTATATTTGTATAGAAGTTATATTGTTATAGATCCTCCAACATGTGGTGCTTGCTATTTACAATCCTTTGCTAGCCAAAATATGTGTACTAAGCGGGAATACTGCTTGTGCATCCAAATCCCTTGAACCAAGTTTCTTCCATGAGTGTCCACCATATCTACCTATTTGCAGTATTTACCTGCCGTTCCAAGTAAATTTGCATGTGCCAAACTCTAAACCTTCAAATAATAATCTGTTTTGTATGCCCGAATCGCTCATGTAGCGACTAGGGGCTGTTAGTATCTTCCATGCTAGGTGGGTTATTCTCATGATGAGTGGACTCCGCTCATCATTCACGAGAAAAATGGCTGGTAACTGGGATGCCCAGTCCCATGATCAAAAGATCAAAATCAAATCAAAATAATTGCAAACAAAACTCCCCCAGGATTGTTGTTAGTTGGAGGCACCCATTGTTTCGGGCAAACCATGGATTGATGATTGTTCGTGGAGGGGGAGTAAAAACTTTACCATTCTGTTTGGGAACCGCCTATAATGTATGTAGTATGGAAGGTATTGGGAACTCTTGGTTGTTATGTTGACAATGAAAGCATACCTCTCAAAATTATTTATCTCTATTTCAAAATCAAGCTCTGGCACCTCTGCAAATCCCTTCTTCCCTCTGCGAAGGGCCTATCTTTTACTTTTATGCAAGAGTCAGTAGTATTCCTTCTCATTCCAATCTACTCTTTAGTTGGCAAGCATCATGTGATGGGGAAAGATCAAAGCATATATGGCCATTCAAATATATTTGATCATGAATTATTATTGTTGACAATTATCTATATGATAAGTAAGTTGGGAGGCAAAACATTAAGCCCCTATCTTTCTCTGTGTTCGATGGATGCTATTTGTTCTGAAAATATGCTTTGATTGGTAGCAATCATGGAAGACTATATGATAGTTGAGTATGTGGAGTTTGCTAAATCAAAGCTCTGACATAGACCCTTCCTGAAAATAAGATGAATTGCAATTGGTTGATGACTGAGAATGAAGATTACTAGTTTTCAAGAAAGTTTGTGGTCTATGCTTTAACATGTGAATAGCTTGTTACTTGATCATGAAAAGTTTTATGAGATGAGCTACTATTATGACATATAATGATGCTAGAAAAGGAGACTGAGATTATCATTGATCAAACTTGTGCACCTACTAGCATTCACACTTCATAAATTATTTCTTTTATCATTTATCTACTCGAGGACGAGCAGGAATTAAGCTTGGGGATGCTGATACGTCTCCAATGTATCTATAATTTATGAAGCATTCATGATATTATACTATCTGTTTTGGATGTTTATGGGCTTTATTATACACTTTTATATTATTTTTGGGACAAACCTATTAACCGGAGGCCCAGCCCAAATTGTTGTTTTCTTGCCTATTTTAGTGTTTCGAAGAAAAGGAATATCAAACGGAGTCCAAACGGAATGAAACCTTCAGGAGAGTTATTTTTGGAACGGAAGCAATCCAGGAGACCTGGAGTGGAAGTCAGGGAAGCTTTGAGGTGGCCACGAAGCAGGGAGGCGCGCCCTACCCCCTGGGCGTGCCCCCCACCCTCGTGGGCCCCTCGTGGCTCCCTTGACCGACTTCTTTCACCTATATATGTCCATATACCCTAAAAACATTGAGGAGCACAATAAATCGGGAGTTCCGCCGCCGCAAGCCTCTGTAGCCACCAAAAACTATTCGGGACCCCGTTCCGGCACCCTGCCGGAGGGGGGGATCCATCACCGGTGCCCTTCTTGATCATCCCGGTGCTCTCCATGACGAGGAGGGAGTAGTTCACCCTCGGGGCTGAGGGTATCTACCAGTAGCTATGTGTTTGATCTCTCTTTCTCGTGTTCTTGAGGTGATACGATCTTGATGTATCGCGAGCTTTGCTATTATAGTTGGATCTTATGATGTTTCTCCCCCTCTACTCTCATGTGATGAATTGATTTTTCCCTTTGAAGTTGTCTTGTCGGATTGAGTCTTTAAGGATTTGAGAACACTTGATATATGTCTTGTTGTGCTTATCTGTGGTGACAATGGGATATTCACGTGATCTACTTGATGTATGTTTTGGTGATCAACTTGCGGGTTCAATGAACTTATGCATAGGGGTTGGCACACGTTTTCGTCTTGACTCTCCGATAGAAACTTTGGGGCACTCTTTGAAGTACCTTGTGTTGGTTGAATAGATGAATCTGAGATTGTCTGATGCATATAGTATAATCATGCCCACGGATATTTGAGGTGACATTGGAGTATCTAGGTGACATTAGGGTTTTGGTTGATTTGTGTCTTAAGGTGTTATTCTAGTACAAACTCTACGATAGATCGAACGAAAAGAATAGCTTCATGTTATTTTACTACGGACTCTTGAATAGATCGATCAGAAAGGATAACTTTGAGGTGGTTTCGTACCCTACAATAATCTCTTCGTTTGTTCTCCGCTATTAGTGACTTTGGAGTGACTCTTTGTTGCATGTTGAGGGATAGTTATATGATCCAGTTATGTTATTATTGTTGAGAGAACTTGCACTAGTGAAAGTATGAACCCTAGACCTTGTTTCCTAGCATTGCAATACCGTTTGTGCTCACTTTTATCATTAGTTACCTCGCTGTTTTTATATTTTCAGATTACAAAAACCTATATCTACCATCCATATTGCACTTGTATCACCATCTCTTCGCCGAACTAGTGCACCTATATAATTTGCCATTGTATTGGGTGTGTTAGGGACACAAGAGACTCTTTGTTATTTGGTTGCAGGGTTGTTTGAGAGAGACCATCTTCATCCTACGCCTCCCACGGATTGATAAACCTTAGGTCATCCTCTTGAGGGAAATTTGCTACTGTCCTACAAACCTCTGCACTTGGAGGCCCAACAATGTCTACAAGAAGAAGGTTGTGTAGTAGACATCAATCAACGAAATCATCACGATCCAGTAGACCCGATATGAACTTTAAAAGGCGGCTACTAGCTTGAAATGTTATTCTTTTGGTATCCAAGAGGAGGGTGAGCATGATATGATGACCAGCTTAACCATTCGAGAGTGTTAGATGATGGATACTTGCGAGAATTTTTCTTCTCATACATTAGTCATAAACAAACCGGAAATTCAATTCGGCTCTTGGAAGCATATGTTCCTGCGCACCAAAAATATTTTTTGCATATGTCAATTTTTTTTGCATCTAAACACACTGTCAAGTTTTTCATAGGTTCGATTGTGAAAATTATATGCCCATGTAAATTGATGTCTCGTAAGGTCAACCAATGCACCATACTACCCTCTCCACCCTACCAACATCGAGAAAACCATGTCATTGATGCCTCTCTTTGGTTGTCTATTCTTCCTCGCCATTGTTGCGAGATGACAAACATATTGTTCACACTGGAATGACATAGGTTTATCACGCAGACCATGCGGGTCATCCTAACCAACTAGATCATGGATGGCACGCTTTGTCGCACCCGTCCATTTTTTCAAGAGGTTTGTTTGAATTTTCTTTCATATGTGAAGGGAATCAAACATGGAAGTTAAAATTGGTAAAAACCTATCTCTACAATGGCAGTAATTGAAGCGAGGGAATTTCAATTGTTTTACAAAACAAATATGGGTCAAATATGTAACACATATAGCGTGACAGAGGAAAGGATCATTTTATTGGATGGAGAAAAAACTAAATTGAACATCAGTTTATAAGTTCTTTTTTCTTTCTTGGCAAAGTTGGCACAAAAATTTGTAAAGCGTATCCTTGAAAATAGAAATAAGATATCAATAGTTTTGGCCCATCCAATGCATTAACAGAGCTTCAGAACTTCTAAATCGGGAGGTGATCTCACAACTGCTACCCATTTTATCTCGGTTTTATTATAATCATCCCATTCCCATACTCAATAAACCAAACACATGAAAGGTCGCGGGCAGGCTGTTGGGGAACGTAGTAATTTCAAAAAAATTCCTACGCACACGCAAGATCATGGTGATGGCATAGCAACGAGAGGGGAGAGTGTTCGTCCACGTACCCTCGTAGACCGTAAGCGGAAGCGTTATCACAACGCGGTTGATGTAGTCGTACGTCTTCACGATCCGACCGATCCAAGCACCGAACGTACGGAGCCTCCGAGTTCAGCACACGTTCAGCTCGATGACGATCTCCGGCCTCTGATCCAGCCGAGCTCCGGAGATGAGTTCCGTCAGCACGACGGCGTGGTGACGATGATGATGTTCTACCGGCGCAGGGCTTCGCCTAAACTCCGCGACGATATGACCGAGGTGGAATATGGTGGAAGGGGGCACCGCACACGGCTGAGGAACGATCCGTAGATCAACTTGTGTGTCCATGGGGTGCCCCCCGCCCCCATATATAAAGGAGCCAGGGGGGAGGAGGCCGCCCGCCTAAGGGGGCGCGCCAAGGGGGGAGTCCTACTCCCACCGGGAGTAGGACTCCCCTTTTCCAAGTTGGAGTAGGAGAGAGGGGGAAAGAGGAGGAAGAGGAGAAGGAAAGGGGGGCGCCGCCCCCCTTCCCTTGTCCTATTCCTCCTCTTTCCCCCTCTCTCCTACTCCAACTTGGAAAAGGGGAGTCCTACTCCCACCGGGAGTAGGACTCCCCTTTTCCATGTTGGAGTAGGAGAGAGGGGGAAAGAGGAGGAAGAGGAGAAGGAAAGGGGGGCGCCGCCCCCCTTCCCTTGTCCTATTCGGACTAGGAGGGGGAGGGGAGCGCGGCCCCCTCCTTGCTCCTTCCTCTTCTCCCTCTTGGCCCATGTAGGCCCATTAACCCCCCGGGGGGTTCCGGTAACCTCCCGGTACTCCGGTAAAATGCCGATTTCACCCGGAACCATTCCGATGTCCAAACATAGGCTTCCAATATATCAATCTTTATGTCTCGACCATTCCGAGACTCCTCGTCATGTCCGTGATCACATCCGGGACTTCGAACAAACTTCGGTACATCAAAACTTATAAACTCATAATAAAACTGTCATCGAAACGTTAAGCGTGCGGACCCTACGGGTTCGAGAACTATGTAGACATGACCTAAAACCATTCTCGGTCAATAACCAATAGCGGGACCTGGATGCCCATATTGGTTCCTACATATTCTACGAAGATCTTTATCGGTCAAACCGCATAACAACATACTTTGTTCCCTTTGTCATCGGTATGTTACTTGCCCGAGATTTGATCGTCGGTATTCAATACCTAGTTCAATCTCGTTACCGGCAAGTCTCTTTACTCGTTCCGTAATACGTCATCTCATAACTAACTCATTAGTTACATGCTTGCAAGGCTTAGGTGATGAGTATTACCGAGAGGGCCCAGAGATACCTCTCCGACAATCGGAGTGACAAATCCTAATCTCGAATTATGCCAACCCAACATGTACCTTCGGAAACACCTGTAGAGCACCTTTATAATCACCCAGTTACGTTGTGACGTTTGGTAGCACACAAAGTGTTCTTCCGGTAAACGGGAGTTGCACAATCTCATAGTTGCAGGAACTTTGTATAAGTCGTGAAGAAAGCAATAGCAGTATACTAAACGATCAAGTGCTAGGCTAACAGAATGGGTCATGTCAATCACATCATTCTCCTAATGATGTGATCCCTTTAATCAAATGACAACACATGTCTATGGTTAGGAAACATAACCATCTTTGATTAATGAGCTAGTCAAGTAGAGGCATACTAGTGACTATGTGTTTGTCTATGTATTCACACATGTATCATGTTTCCGGTTAATACAATTCTAGCATGAATAATAAACATTTATCATGATATGAGGAAATAAATAATAACTTTATTATTGCCTCTAGGGCATATTTCCTTCAGTCTCCCACTTGCACTAGAGTCAATAATCTAGATTACATAGTAATGATTCTAACACCCATGGAGTCTTGGTGTTGATCATGTTTTGCTCGTGAGAGAGGCTTAGTCAACGGGTCTGCAACATTCAGATCCGTATGTATCTTGCAAATCTCTATGTCTCCCACTTGGACTTGGTCCCGAATGGAATTGAAGCGTCTCTTGATGTGTTTGGTCCTCTTGTGAAATCTGGATTCCTTTGCTAGGGCAATTGCACCAGTATTGTCACAGAAGATCTTCATTGGTCCCGATGCACTAGGTATGACACCTAGATCGGAAATGAACTCCTTCATCCAGACTCCTTCATTCGCTGCTTCAGAAGCAGCTATGTACTCCGCTTCACATGTAGATCCCGCCACGACGCTTTGTTTAGAACTGCACCAACTTACAGCTCCACCGTTTAATAAAAATACATATCCGGTTTGCGATTTAGAATCGTCCGGATCAGTGTCAAAGCTTGCATCGACGTAACCATTTACAACTAGCTCTTTGTCACCTCCATATACGAGAAACATATCCTTAGTCCTTTTCAGGTATTTCAGGATGTTCTTGACCGCTGTCCAGTGATCCACTCCTGGATTACTTTGGTACCTTCCTGCCAAACTTATTGCTAAGCATATGTCAGGTCTGGTACACAGCATTGCATATATGATAGAGCCTATGGCTGAAGCATAGGGAACATTTTTCATTTTCTCTCTATCTTCTGCTATGGTCGGGCATTGAGTTTGACTCAACTTCACACCTTGTAGCACAGGCAAGAATCCTTTCTTTGCCTGATCCATTTTGAACTTTTTCAAAATTTTGTCAAGGTATGTGCTTTGTGAAAGTCCTATTAAGCGTCTTGATCTATCTCTATAGATCTTGATGCCCAATATGTAAGCAGCTTCACCGAGGTCTTTCATTGAAAAACTTTTATTCAAGTATCCCTTTATGCTATCCAGAAATTCTATATCATTTCCAATTAATAATATGTCATCAACATATAAAACTAGAAATGCTACAGAGCTCCCACTCACTTTCTTGTAAATACAGGCTTCTCCAAAAGTCTGTATAAAACCATATGCTTTGATTACACTATCAAAGCGTTTATTCCAACTCTGAGATGCTTGCACCAGTCCATAAATGGAACGCTGGAGCTTGCACACTTTGTCAGCACCTTTTGGATCAACAAAACCTTCCGGCTGCATCATATACAACTCTTCTTCTAGAAATCCATTCAAGAATGCAGTCTTGACATCCATTTGCCAAATTTCATAATCATGAAATGCAGCAATAGCCAACATGATTCGGACAGACTTAAGCATCGCTACGGGTGAGAAAGTCTCATCGTAGTCAACCCCTTGAACTTGTCGAAAACCTTTCGCAACAAGTCGAGCTTTATAGACAGTAACATTACCATCAGCGTCAGTCTTCTTCTTAAAGATCCATTTATTCTCAATGGCATGCCGATCATCGGGCAAGTCAATCAAAGTCCATACTTTGTTTTCATACATGGATCCCATCTCAGATTTCATGGCCTCTAGCCATTTTGCGGAATCTGGGCTCATCATCGCTTCCTCATAGTTCGTAGGTTCATCATGGTCAAGTAACATGACTTCCAGAATAGGATTACCGTACCACTCTGGTGCGGATCTTACTCTGGTAGACCTACGAGGTTCAGCAGAAACTTGATCTGAAGTTTCATGATCAATATCATTAGCTTCCTCACTAATTGGTGTAGTCGTCACAGGAACCGGTTCTCGTGATGAACTACCTTCCAATAAGGGAGTAGATACAGTTATCTCATCAAGTTCTACTTTCCTCCCACTCACTTCTTTCGAGAGAAATTCCTTCTCTAGAAAGGATCCATTCTTAGCAACGAATGTCTTGCCTTCGGATCTGTGATAGAAGGTGTACCCAACAGTTTCTTTTGGGTATCCTATGAAGACACATTTCTCCGATTTGGGTTCGAGCTTATCTGGTTGAAGTTTCTTCACATAAGCATCGCAGCCCCAAACTTTAAGAAACGACAACTTTGGTTTCTTGCCAAACCACAGTTCATAAGGCGTCGTCTCAACGGATTTAGATGGTGCCCTATTTAACATGAATGCGGCCGTCTCTAAAGCATAACCCCAAAACGATAGCGGTAAATCGGTAAGAGACATCATAAATCGCACCATATCAAGTAAAGTACGATTACGACGTTCGGACACACCATTTCGTTGTGGTGTTCCGGGTGGTGTGAGTTGCGAAACTATTCCGCATTGTTTCAAATGTAAACCAAACTCGTAACTCAAATATTCTCCTCCCCGATCAGATCGTAGAAACTTTATTTTCTTGTTACGATGATTTTCCACTTCACTCTGAAATTCTTTGAACTTTTCAAATGTTTTAGACTTGTGCTTCATTAAGTAGATATACCCATATCTGCTCAAATCATTTGTGAAGGTGAGAAAATAACGATATCCGCCACGAGCCTCAACATTAATCGATCCACATACATCTGTATGTATGATTTCCAACAAATCCCTTGCTCTCTCCATAGTTCCGGAGAACGGTGTTTTAGTCATCTTGCCCATGAGGCACGGTTCGCAAGTACCAAGTGATTCATAATCAAGTGATTCCAGAAGTCCATCAGTATGGAGTTTCTTCATGCGTTTTACACCGATATGACCTAAACGGCAGTGCCACAAATAAGTTGCGCTATCATTATCAACTCTGCATCTTTTGGCTTCAACATTATGAATATGTGTATCACTACTATCGAGATTCAATAAAAATAGACCACTCTTCAAGGGTGCATGACCATAAAAGATATTACTCATATAAATAGAACAACCATTATTCTCTGATTTAAATGAATAACCGTCTCGCATCAAACAAGATCCAGATATAATGTTCATGCTCAACGCTGGCACCAAATAACAATTATTCAGGTCTAAAACTAATCCCGAAGGTAGATGTAGAGGTAGCGTGCCAACCGCGATCACATCGACTTTGGAACCGTTTCCCACGCGCATCGTCACCTCGTCCTTGGCCAGTGCTCGCTTATTCCGTAGTCCCTGTTTCGAGTTGTAAATATTAGCAACAGAACCAGTATCAAATACCCAGGTGCTACTACGAGCTCTAGTTAGGTACACATTAATAACATGTATATCACATATACCTTTGCTCACTTTGCCATCCTTCTTATCCGCCAAATACTTGGGGCAGTTCCGCTTCCAGTGTCCAGTCTGCTTGCAGTAGAAGCACTCAATTTCAGGCTTAGGTCCAGACTTGGGTTTCTTCTCTTGAGCAGCAACTTGCTTGCCGTTCTTCTTGAAGTTCCCCTTCTTTTTCCCTTTGCCCTTCTTCTTGAAACTAGTGGTCTTGTTGACCATCAACACTTGATGCTCCTTCTTGATTTCTACCTCCGCGGCTTTCAGCATCGCGAAGAGCTCGGGAATAGTCTTGTTCATCCCTTGCATATTATAGTTCATCACGAAGCTCTTGTAGCTTGGTGGCAGTGATTGGAGAATTCTGTCAATGACACTATCATCAGGAAGATTAACTCCCAGTTGAATCAAGTGATTATTATACCCAGACATTCTGAGTATATGTTCACTGACAGAACTATTCTCCTCCATCTTGCAGCTATAGAACTTATTGGAGACTTCATATCTCTCAATCCGGGCATTTGCTTGAAATATTAACTTCAACTCCTGGAACATCTCATATGCTCCATGACGTTCAAAACGTCGTTGAAGACCCGGTTCCAAGCCGTAAAGCATGGCACACTGAACTATAGAGTAGTCATCAGCTTTGCTCTGCCGGACGTTCTTAACGTCGTCAGTTGCATCAGCAGCAGGCCTGGCACCCAGCGGTGCTTCCAGGACGTAACTCTTCTGTGCAGCAATGAGGATAATCCTCAGGTTACGGACCCAGTCCGTGTAATTGCTACCATCATCTTTCAACTTTGCTTTCTCAAGGAATGCATTAAAATTCAACGGAACAACAGCACGAGCCATCTATCTACAAACAAACATAGACAAGCAAGATACTATCAGGTACTAAGTTCATGATAAATTTAAGTTCAATTAATCATATTACTTAAGAACTCCCACTTAGACAGACATCTCTCTAGTCATCTAAGTGATCACGTGATCCATATCAACTAAACCATAACCGATCATCACGTGAGATGGAGTAGTTTTCAATGGTGAACATCACTATGTTGATCATATCTACTATATGATTCACGCTCGACCTTTCGGTCTCTGTGTTCCGAGGCCATATATGCATATGCTAGGCTCGTCAAGTTTAACCTGAGTATTCTGCGTGTGCAAAACTGGCTTGCACCCGTTGTAGATGGACGTAGAGCTTATCACACCCGATCATCATGTGGTGTCTCGGCACGACGAACTTTGGCAACGGTGCATACTCAGGGAGAACACTACTTGATAATTTTAGTGAGAGATCATCTTAAAATGCTACCGTCAATCAAAGCAAGATAAGATGCATAAAGGATAAACATCACATGCAATCAATATAAGTGATATGATATGGCCATCATCATCTTGTGCTTGTGATCTCCATCTCCGAAGCACCGTCATGATCACCATCGTCACCGGCGTGACACCTTGATCTCCATCGTAGCATCGTTGTCGTTTACGCCATCTATTGCTTCTACGACTATCGCTACCGCTTAGTGATAAAGTAAAGCAATTACAGGGCGTTTGCATTTCATACAATAAAGCGACAACCATATGGCTCCTGCCAGTTGCTGATAACTTCGGTTACAAAACATGATCATCTCATACAATAAAATATAGCATCACGTCTTGACCATATCACATCACAACATGCCCTGCAAAAACAAGTTAGACGTCCTCTACTTTGTTGTTGCAAATTTTACGTGGCTGCTACGGGCTTAGCAAGAACCGTTCTCACCTACGCATCAAAACCACAACGATAGTTTGTCAAATAGACTCCATTTTAACCTTCGCAAGGATCGGGCGTAGCCACACTCGGTTCAACTAAAGTGAGAGAGACAGACACCCGCCAGCCACCTTTAAGCACGAGTGCTCGTAACGGTGAAACCAGTCTCGCATAAGCGTACGCGTAATGTCGGTCCGGGCCGCTTCATCTCACAATACCGCTGAACCAAAGTATGACATGCTGGTAGGCAGTATGACTTATATCGTCCACAACTCACTTGTGTTCTACTCATGCATATAACATCAACGCATAAAACCTAGGCTCTGATACCACTGTAGGGGAACGTAGTAATTTCAAAAAAATTCCTACGCACACGCAAGATCATGGTGATGGCATAGCAACGAGAGGGGAGAGTGTTCGTCCACGTACCCTCGTAGACCGTAAGCGGAAGCGTTATCACAACGCGGTTGATGTAGTCGTACGTCTTCACGATCCGACCGATCCAAGCACCGAACGTACGGAGCCTCCGAGTTCAGCACACGTTCAACTCGATGACGATCTCCGGCCTCTGATCCAGCCGAGCTCCGGAGATGAGTTCCGTCAGCACGACGGCGTGGTGACGATGATGATGTTCTACCGGCGCAGGGCTTCGCCTAAACTCCGCGACGATATGACCGAGGTGGAATATGGTGGAAGGGGGCACCGCACACGGCTGAGGAACGATCCGTAGATCAACTTGTGTGTCCATGGGGTGCCCCCCGCCCCCATATATAAAGGAGCCAGGGGGGAGGAGGCCGCCCGCCTAAGGGGGCGCGCCAAGGGGGGAGTCCTACTCCCACCGGGAGTAGGACTCCCCTTTTCCAAGTTGGAGTAGGAGAGAGGGGGAAAGAGGAGGAAGAGGAGAAGGAAAGGGGGGGCGCCGCCCCCCTTCCCTTATCCTATTCAGACTAGGAGGGGGAGGAGTGCGCGGCCCCCTCCTTGCTCCTTCCTCTTCTCCCTCTTGGCCCATGTAGGCCCATTAACCCCCCGGGGGGTTCCGGTAACCTCCCGGTACTCCGGTAAAATGCCGATTTCACCCGGAACCATTCCGATGTCCAAACATAGGCTTCCAATATATCAATCTTTATGTCTCGACCATTCCGAGACTCCTTTTCATGTCCGTGATCACATCCGGGACTCCGAACAAACTTCGGTACATCAAAACTTATAAACTCATAATAAAACTGTCATCGAAATGTTAAGCGTGCGGACCCTACGGGTTCGAGAACTATGTAGGCATGACCTAAAACCATTCTCGGTCAATAACCAATAGTGGGACCTGGATGCCCATATTGGTTCCTACATATTCTATGAAGATCTTTATCGGTCAAACCGCATAACAACATACTTTGTTCCCTTTGTCATCGGTATGTTACTTGCCCGAGATTTGATCATCGGTATTCAATACCTAGTTCAATCTCGTTACCGGCAAGTCTCTTTACTCGTTCCGTAATACGTCATCTCATAACTAACTCATTAGTTACATGCTTGCAAGGCTTAGGTGATGAGTATTACCGAGAGGGCCCAGAGATACCTCTCCGACAATCGGAGTGACAAATCCTAATCTCGAATTATGCCAACCCAACATGTACCTTCGGAAACACCTGTAGAGCACCTTTATAATCACCCAGTTACGTTGTGACGTTTGGTAGCACACAAAGTGTTCTTCCGGTAAACGGGAGTTGCACAATCTCATAGTTGCAGGAACTTTGTATAAGTCATGAAGAAAGCAATAGCAGTATACTAAACGATCAAGTGCTAGGCTAACAGAATGGGTCATGTCAATCACATCATTCTCCTAATGATGTGATCCCTTTAATCAAATGACAACACATGTCTATGGTTAGGAAACATAACCATCTTTGATTAATGAGCTAGTCAAGTAGAGGCATACTAGTGACTATGTGTTTGTCTATGTATTCACACATGTATCATGTTTCCGGTTAATACAATTCTAGCATGAATAATAAACATTTATCATGATATGAGGAAATAAATAATAACTTTATTATTGCCTCTAGGGCATATTTCCTTCACAGGCGCCATGCACAGGAGCTCACCTGCAGCACTTGCTCGAGTATTTGCTATTGATATGACAAACGAAGATTCCTAAAGCAGCAATACATGTGTTATTAGCACTGAACTACTGAAGACACAAGGCGTAGTTGACTTCTTTTTCTACCGGAGACACAAGGCGTACGTAGTTGACTTCCTTTTCTACTGGAGACACAAGGCATAGTTGGCTTATTTGCTTTCTACGTACGTATTTACATAAGATTCACGGATCTATATGGACCTTACCTGACATGCTTGCCTGCTTAGTGTATCTCAAGCACAACAACTCATAAGGGCATGGCCAAAGGGCCAAGCTGGACGGGTGCCCCGGGTGCCACATCGTCCTGCCGAGTGCCACCTCCGTCAAACGTGATGCTTGCAGAGGGAAGCGGCCTCCTGCAGAAGAGCTCGCCTCCTCCCTGACAAAAGCCATGAGGCAACTGCTGGGGCAACGCGGTGTGAGTACTACATGGTTGCTTGGTTGTACTGGTTTAGTCTGCATGTGATGGAAAGTAGGTGAGAGAGAAAAGTAAGATGATGACATCGCTCGGGTAGCCTCCCTTGGGTGATTGTGATACACACGGTAGCTTAACTCAAATTTATCTAGGTGGAAGAGGTGAGACATCATGATGGTGATGCTACCTTTGTACATGCCCTAATAGGTTCCCCGCAACAACAACAAAAAAAAAGGTTACAACCGTAGCGACAAGTCCATCCGTGATCCAAAGCGGTAGCTCCCACCTCTTCCTCTCGCCGGGATGGTGACGTCGTCGGGGCTGACGGCAAGGAAGATGGCGCAGTCGTCGGACGCATGGCTGCCAGCATGGCAGCATCGCCAATTCTCCATGTTGCCATTTCAAAGGAAGATGGGCTTGTATTGTCATGCAGAGGGAGATGAGGCCACAATACGCTCCTTCGCATCTCTTTCACTGCCAGCGCTGCTGCCTGAGCACACGTACGGTTTGCGAGCCGCGCTGAGAATGGAACGGAGTTGGAAGAGGCATCTTGGTCGTGGGAGGAGTGGTCGTCAGCCGTCGCTCAACAAAAAAATATACTTCAGAATGAACTGAACGGGTGCAGGGCCAGGGGTTGCGATTTGTAGCGGCACTCCAGGAGGAAGAAGGGCTGATGAAACAGCGGGACGACCGAGATCATATATAGGCATGCCAACGCGTAGGAAGTAACCTAAACTGTAACGCACCTCCGCCATCATGCCCTGGTGAGTGACGCACACCTTGGCAGCCAATGGTTGTAGAAACGGTTGGTTTACTCCTCGTCTTAATGAGGGCGGATTAATTCCAATCGTATGCAAGCATCTGCTCCCCTTGCATCCCTTTACGTCATCGATTGGCGAAGTCTGGATCGCCGGACGAGGTGCTCGTCGTTGCAACTACTGTTTCGGCAGCAAGGCCTTCTCTTCATCACTGGACCTCACGCCGGCTCGATTGATTGAGCGGTGCTACACGGACCTCCATGTCCTCCAAAGCGATCAAACACGAGCCAACAAGAAGCCGGCCCAGAAAATATCGAAACGGCCCAACAAACCAGCTGGCTCAGAAATTGTCACTGGAGCAGCGGCCCTAAGACAACGACCCATGTAGGGGCTAGGAGAAATCAAACATAGATCGTACGGCCAGCTAGGTCTATATCATGAATTGGACAGCTGTTGATAGTGATGGCCTGAGAGAACTCCTAGAGTGCTTAGTTATAATGTATCTAATAAATAGTTATGTGGGTCTTGGAGCAACTTTTGAACCTCACTCACACCGCATATCTTGCTTCTCTTGTCACCCCCATCGTCGAAAACATATGATATGAGTTGAAGACAATGACGTCATGAGTATTCCTTTGATAAATTTATACAAAGATATACATCAGAACCCAGTCATAAATCCTGCCTCCCCTTGAGATGATCACCAGAACCCGGTCATAAATTCTGCGATGGCCAGATCCTGTTGAAACCCAATCAAATCGGTTCATATACGCCGTGACTATACATTTTTTTATTTAAAATAAAGGCTTTTTACGAACCTGTCTCGAGACGAGTGATGAGCATTTTTCACGGGCTGTTGTGCATTCCGTTGGAGAAGTTGGGTGGAATGGTAAATGCATTTTTTTACAGGGAAAATGGTAAATGCACTTTCCAAATGTGTACTGGACACTTTTCAAACCGCGCGTTGGTGAAAACCAATCAACCGACATACACGGCGTCATTCAATCACTGTAGCCGAACGGTAATCTGTTTCCGCTTTTACCATTTTTCCACGTTATTTATTTACCCCAGCCCAGTACTGTTCCTCCCCCCTCCTTCCTCCACCCTCCTCCTCTCTGCCGTCTGTGCAGCCCGTCAGTCCTCTCCCCGCCCCCGTTTTTGCCTCAAGCACCCCGAGCACTAGGACTCCACGAGCGCCGAGGCGGAGGCGGAGGCGATGGCGATCGGTCAATCCCTCAAGGCAAGTTCATCTCCTCCACTTTCTTTGATTCGTGCGGCTGTTGATTTATAGAATTATGTAGTTAGCGGTCGAGGGTTTCTTGATTTCTCGGCCTTCTCTTGAATCTTTCGTTAATGGAGCGCTGCATACCGCAATCTCGTGACATATGGAGGTCTCATTTTGTTTTATTTCGTCATCCTGTGAATTGTGATTGCCTTGGAGAGAGTGATTCTTGTTTGGAACATAAAAAAGAAATGTTTCTTGAAAAAAAAAACATTTCGACCATCCAGCCAGAACAGATTTTGTTTCTCTACGGCATGTTGCTAGATGGGATTAGTAATACAAAAGGATTGGTTTTTGATTATACGTTGAACTTATGTCTCTGTTTTGGTCGGCCTCCTTTCAGAAGAAGAGAGGGAGGCCAGCAGGAGGAGGTTCCCCGTCTGTCAACAAGACCGAGCGAGATAAGATGGTCATGGAGCAGAAGATGGCACTGGTGCACCGAAGGCTCGCCTTGCTCGACAGAGAGAGCGACAAGGAAGCTGATGTTGCGCCGACGGCCACAATGGTGAGGTCTTTCAGCTTAAGCTCCACTCAGATTGTTGGCCACTGCAGGTCTGCCGTAGTCTTTCATGCCAGCCATTTCAATTTCTTTTCTGAAGCTCGATCACGCTTACTATGTGCCTCTGATAATCTGTAATGGACCCTGGTAAACAAAAGTAATAATACAACTGTAATGGAGTCTGAAAGTGTCTGTTTAAGCTTCTTTTTTCTGAAAGTGTCTGTTTAAGCTTCTTTTTTCAGTTTTCACCGCCTCAATAGTACTGTAGCAGCTAGTGCTTCCAAGAGTCCGAGCTTATGCATTCTCTTAGATTATATGTTTCCTTCTGCTTAAGCTTCAGTGGTGAGTGCTGGAGTCTGCCGTTTGATTGGCTTTTCTTTTGTGTTCCTGAACCTTGATCACACTGTGGAACTGCCTCTGTCAAAGTAAAATGAAGTATTTAATAATTTGCTTATATTGTTTTTCTCATGTTTCATTATCACGATAGACACTAGTGCAACCAATGCTCATGACCATATGAATTCTATGTTATCAGATTATCTGTTTCTTTTTAGCCTTCTGTTAAAATTTTGAATTTTTTCTTTTTAGCCTTCTAGTAAACAGTTCTTCCAAAAAATTCATTTATAAGCACATAATGCTTCAGAGATTTTGACACCCAAAATTTCACTAATTTTCTTATCTTCAATAATTGCATAAAATGGTTTAAAGATTTTGGCTGGTTGGGTTTCAGAAGAAGAGAGGGAGGCTTGTCAACACCAAGAATGACATGGAGCAGAAGTTGAATATGTCAACGCCGGGGCTTGCCTTGGTTGAGAGCGGCGGCAGTAACAGCAGCAAGAGCGACGTAGATGATGATCTTGTGCCGATGGTGAGAACTGTGGTATGATTCCGTATTCCGCCTTTAGGACATTCTTGTTGTTCAAAGCTTGAAAGAAGCACATTGTCATATTTTACATGCCTTTTTTTTGTGAACATACATATGTTACACACCTTCATTTAAACAAAATGATGTCATAATTTGGTTTGAGCAGGTCATATGTATGTCACACTTAAGGATTCAGACAACTTGCTAAAAAATTCTTAATGGGCTTAATTTCTGGACACAATATTGAATGTGTTTCTAAACATTTATAAACTCTGCTATGTTTCATATGCATTGCTTCATGTAGTCTATATAACTGTTGTGTTTTTCACCTCTACTTTCTTCACTTTCGATTAGTTCAAAACATGCACTAACTATAAACAAGCTTCATATGTTACATACCTTTTTTTTGTGAACATACATATGTTACACACCTTCATTTCAAAAAATGATGTCATAATTTGGTTTAAGCAGATCAATATGTTTGTCACACTTAACAAATCGGGCAACTAAAAATTCTTAATGGTCTTAATTGCTGGACACAGTATTGAATGTGTTTCTAAACATTGATTGACTCTGCTATGTTCATATGCATTGCCTCATGTATTCTACTCCCCTCCTTTCCAAATTACTCGTCGTGGTTTTAGTTCAAATTTGAACTAAAACCACGACGAGTAATTTGGAACGGAGGGAGTATATTACTGTTGTGTTTTTAACCTCCATTTTCTTCACTTTCTATTAGTTCAAAACATGCACTAACTATGAACAAGCTTCATATGTTACATACGTTTTTTTATTGTGAACATACATATGTTACACACCTTCATTTCAAAAAATAATGTCATAATTTGGTTTAAGCAGATCAATATGTTTGTCACACTTAACGATTCAGGCGACTAAAAATTCTTAATGGTCTTAATTTCTGGACACAGTATTGAATGTGTTTCTAAACATTGATTGACTCTGCTATTTTCATATGCATTGCCTCATGTATTCTATATTACTGTTGTGTTTTTAACCTCCATTTTCTTCACTTTCTATTAGTTCAAAACATGTACTCCCTCTGTCCCATAATATAAGATCGTTTTTCAAGCTATGTTAGCTTGAAAAACGATCTTATCTTGTGGGATGGAGGGAGTACTAACTAACTATGAATAAGCTGTGGCTTGACAGGTAGCTGTTGTTAATTGCCAAAAGAAATGTGCAAGGTACTTCAAACTTTTTTTCTTTTCTCGAGAGTAAGAAGATGCATTAACAGTTCCTGAAAAGCCTGTCCACTTATGCACTTCAATCTTTGAACAAACTATAGCGTTCAGGGTAACTTTGGGTCTGCTATGGAGAGAGCTGAGGAGGTACTTGTGAAGTTACCAGCCGAACATCCTAGCTTTGTCAAGCATATGCTACATTCACATGTTGTTCATGGTTTTTGGCTGGTAAGTCTATTTATTAGCTATTCACATATTTGTCCAAAGCGGAAGAATTAGGCGATCGTTTCTTATGAACAACATGTGGACCCAAGAACCCAAATATCGAAGGGGAGGAAACACCTGCTAAACGAAAATGCAGATTGCCTTTTCTTTTGTATCAGAAGATAATCAAATTACTGGGCAAAAAATGTGCACTGCAAAAGTGTGAACTGCACAACTTAGAGCACGTCGTGGTTTGTGAAATTTAGTTTCAGGTAGAGCAATCTCATAAGCTTAGTACATGTGTGGACGCTTCCTGAGTGTCATTTGGTGTACATGGGGATGGGATTAATGAAAACATTTCTTCTCTTTGTTTTTGCTTCCTCTGCATTTGAATTTTACGTTTGTCTCCCAGGGTCTACCGTCTGACTTCTGCAACAAGCATCTCCCAAAGAAGGACACTGCTATTGTGCTAGAAGATGAGGATGGGCACAACTATGATGCAAAATATCTAGGTGCCAAGCAAGGACTTAGTGCTGGCTGGAGAGGTTTTGCGATTAATCATGATATCAAGGTTGGAGATGTTGTAGTCTTTCAACTTGTCAGTTCAGCAAAGTTTAAGGCAAGTGTTTCCCGATAAGTTTTCAATTGCTTGATCATTCTTTTACACTATTGATTGACAGGCACTACATATGCACTAGTGTGTGCAGGACACACATTTCTTTAATTGTTCCTTGCATGCTCTGTCCGCACTTATCCAATATTAAATTTTTCTCTTGTTTTTTCTGCGCTTTTCATTCAGGTCTATATATTAAGAGCAAACAACTACACTACAACTGATGGAGCAATTGGTCTCCTGTGTCTGGAAGCTGGCAAGGAGAAGATACCGAGTGAGTCAAAGTTCATTGTGTTGATTCTGCACTTGGGAATTTATTATACATGGATAACTTAACCAATGAATCTTCTGAATCCTTTTTTGTGTTATGCAATGCAGAAGAAGAAAGTTCCAATGATGTCAAATCTGATGCTGGCAAGGAGAAGATACCGAGTGAGTCAAAGTTCATTGTGTTGATTCTGCACTTGTGAATTTATTATACATGGATAACTTTTTTTTTGGGGGGGGGGGGGGGAATATATACATGAATAACTTAACCATTGAATCTTCTGAATCATTTTTTGTGTTATGCAATGCAGAAGAAGAAAGTTCCAATGATGTCAAATCTGAAGCTGGCAAGGAGAAGATACCGAGTGAGTCAAAGTTCATTGTGTTCATTCTGCACTTGTGAATTTACTTATTATACATGGATAAGCCAACCATTGAATCTTCTGAATCATGTTTTGTTTTCTGCAATGCAGAAGAAGAAAGTTCCAATGATGTCAAATCTGAGAAGAAACCAAAGGTTGCTTGGAGCGATAGCAGCAACCTAGCCAGTGAATCAATAACAGATGGCATCAAATTTTCAGACACAGCCATCGATTTCGACGATGTGAATGATTTCAGCAGCTTCAGCATCGTCTACGACGGCCTGGTCATCGACTGCGAGTTTCCTGACCACCTGCGCAAGACGTACTACGAGCTGTGCTGTGCCCAGAAGTCGTTCCTTCACAAGGAGCTGCTCAAAGGGCTAAACCTCACACTCGTGGTGGGAGCGATCATGGAGACTATCGACATCGCGGAGGGCATCAGGGCGTGCAAGGCGCGCGCTCCTTCCTGCAAGCACTTTGTGGTCTGGAAGAAGAACTTGCAGGCCTTGAAGCTCCTGGGCATGAATGTGGACTTCCTGCTCAAACGCGTCGATGATCTCCTCAGCCTCCCTGCTCCACCTAGAGTCCCTGCTGAGGTAAAACTAGAGCGGGCACACACCGTTGCGAAAATTAAGGAGGTCGAGTCCAGGATTTCGAGTGTGAAGGACACTCTGGAGGAGATTGACATGGAGATGGAGGAGATGGAGTCCAGCGCGAAGATGGTGGATGAGATGATGCAGCTGTTAGCAACCGCGCCATGGTAGCGGTACGCGCGCAGCTTCGGTCTCTACCGCAGACAATAAATATTTTGGGCGACATGGCAGTTCAGTATGCAGAGGAAGATGATGCGGTGGATGGGGTCTAAGCTTTGCAGAAGATTAGAACTGCGTTGTGGCGGCAGTATTTGGTTTTCAGAGTGACCACTTCTTTTTTGTATAAATGCAACTTGAGAGTAGTTATTATCTGTGTGCCATCTTTTTTTTTTGACAAAATTATCTGTGTGCCATCTTGGTTACACTTCTTGTGCAGCAACTAGGATGCTGTTTTTTTGGTACACATCAAGTGGTGTGACCTATCTCCATCCCACCCCCCCTGTGTAATTCCGTGGAACTGCACTGTGATAGTACTGAAGATGCAGTTTGCTTTGAGTATTTGTTGAGTGCATTTGAATGTGTTTCCCTGCGGGTTTTTTTTTTTGCTAGTACGAGTGTTGTGCATGCAGCTGCTTTACTTGTTTTCTTCTTGGTCGCTGCTGATTCGGCTTGTTGAACCTCCGACACCACCATTTGCCTCGCCTGCACCTGCACGCATGAAAATGGTAACTCCAAGAGGACGGGATTAGGAGAGAAGGACAAGAACACACTAGAAGCCCTCGCCTCCCCTCCCCGCTACAGGATGGGTGCTTTGGTTGAAGCCAAGTACAGCCTGCTTTGGCGCTCTGTGCCTCTGATCCTTTGATACGTTGGCAGTTTGGCGCCTATTGGAACCCCGGGGAAG
The DNA here is from genome assembly GCF_018294505.1 of Triticum aestivum. NCBI lineage: Eukaryota > Viridiplantae > Streptophyta > Magnoliopsida > Poales > Poaceae > Triticum > Triticum aestivum. The sequence continues at coordinate 211,112,426 of NC_057801.1, forward strand.
ATAAAAAGTAGGCAAGTTTTATGGTCAAAAGCTCTGTGCGATCGTCCTCTTCCCTGCTTTTCTCTCTTCTCCTCTGCTTGAGCCAATCCCCATGCATTTTTCAAATAAAAGCTCACCTTTCCTCCTCCCATCTATAAACCCACCGCCCCTCCCCGGCATTGCGAGTGAGAGAGAGACAGAGCAGAGGCCATGTCTTCGGCAGTTTTCAAGTTGGTGTCGACGGCGCTGGTGCGGCGGCCAGGCCTTGGCCGGGTGCCTCCTCACCTTGGGCTTGGCCAGGTGCTCTGCACTGGAGCTGGAGCTGGTGCGGGCGCAGGCGCCGGCGCTCAGCTGCCACCACCGGCACGGTATCTCTCCCCCCCCCCCCCCCCCCCCCCCCCCCCTGCTGCTGCTCTCTCCCTCCCTCCCTCCCTTGGTTTCCTGTTCCTTTCTGCTCGCATGGTAGTAGATCGATCGGGCTCGTCAACATACATGCACGTACACATACGGAGTAGAAAGCGTTTTTTTTTTGAGAATGAAAGCGCTTGTTTTTGTTAGAGATGGATTTGGTCAGACTCAGACGGATCTAACATTATAGCCTAAAAAACGGGGGAAAAAATCGTTCGAGATGAAGAGAGAAAATTTGATTTCAGGACGCATGTACACCGTAGCGCATAGAAAGTTTGGTTTAACCATGGAGATGGTCAGATGGATAACTAAAAATTGGATTTTTCGTATGACAGCAAGAAAGAAAGTCTCTTTTTTTTTCCGAAACGTAAGAAAGAAAGTTTGATTTTCATGTCCCGCACAGTGGCGCATGTTGATTTCTTGTTCGGAGTATAGGTCGCATTTATTAATTTTGACGGGAAGGTCTCGCAGGTTGGTAGCTGCTGTAACAAGTCGGTTGTTTTTCTGTGAGATAGATTTGGATTTTTCATGTCTTAAACACGCATGTAGTAGCAGTACACCGTAGGCCACATGTCTTGGGCACGCACGCACGCACGCACACGTTTGATGCAGATCGATCAGGCATTCAGGCTGCTACGCGTACGTGCATGTGTGCTGCTTCGAGATCCTGCCATGCCATCGCTGATTAAACAGTACTCTGCATGTTCCCTTTGTTAAATGAATGAACAGGGTCGATGTGCCAGCCATGGGTGCTGCCGCATCCGGCTTCCTGCCTGGCCAGGAGAACTACATCATCTACATGATCAGCCAACTGAGGAATGATTTCATGGCTGAGCAACGGAGGCTGCAGGACGACAGCTCCATGCTCCTCCAAGAGGTCAAGGACATGAGGTACATTCGATTCATCTTTTCTCTTCCCTTGCTTGGATCCAGCCAGTTGCATGTTGTAACCGTGGAAATACTGATTGCTGTGGGTGGGTGCCACTGCCAGGAGGGAGCTGATCAGTGGCAAGGACCTCGTTGCAGAGTCCCGCAGGGTGCTGGAAGAGAACGTGAAGGTCCACCAGGAGGTCAAGGACTCCCGCACCACCATGAAGTAAGCAGCTCCTTCTCCAATGCCAAGGGTCATGTAGTTGCTGTGAATCATTCATATACCATGCATGGACTGTCACTCCTATTTTGCTATCTTGCTGCCAATGTCAGTTTCATGTTGTTTTTATGTTTCCACAACTACTAGGAAGATGTCATTCTCATTTTGCTATCTTGTTGTCAATGTCAACTTGATGCTACTGTTATTGGCTCAAGTTTCCACAACTATAGGAAGATGTATCCCGCAACTCCTATGTGCGTCTGTTATCTAGGTTTCCTATTTGTCGGTGCTTCAAGAACTCTAATTTTCTTATCTGGTGCAGAGCGGACATTGTTTCCGAGGGCAACAAGGTCAGAAAGGAGATCCAAGACTTCCGTACTGAAATCCGGTAAAAACTCAATCTACTTGCATGTCCTTCCTTCTCATGTGCTTATTTGCTCTGGTTTAGAAAAACCCTTACTCATCTGCTTAACTATTGCAATAGGGGCATGACTGCAGATTTTAAGTTGTACCTTGGGAAGATGGCAATAAGGATTCTCCTCGCAATTTTTGGGCTCATCTTCGCAGGAGTATCATTGGCGCTGCCGTATGTGTGGGAGTTCATCCACTACTACTGGAACAAGACATGGGATACCTTGAAGCCCAAGGATGAATAAATTCTTGCCTTGATTTGATTTTCATGAGACCATTCTGGCTATGTAATAATTTGCGCAACTTTGTGATCGTTGGATCTTCAAATCAAACCCGTCTTTAATTGAACGGTTCTGGATTTTGCCATCGTATTTGCAAAACGGTTTTTTGTGTTAAGCTTTTATTTGAACAGTTTTTGTCCAATGAATTTATAGCTTTTTTTTAGGTAAAGTAGCAGTTGTACTGCCAATGCATTACATAGGAGGGAAATAGTTCAAGTTACAGAACTTGTAACAAAGAAAAAGATCAGGAGCAAGAAGATTTGCTAACTGTCGAAGCTGATTGGCGTTGACGATTCTGTGGAAGCCACGCATCCATCTCCCACTGTTCAAACCGTCAGCCACTGAGATGTTCTTCCGAGGGCGAAGTTGGAAGAGATCAGGAGCAAGAAGCCGAGGAACCTGACTATAAAGCCAATGGGAGTTCCAGAAGTTCGCTTCCTGCCATTGCCCCGCTGAACAGAGTTGGAGGCGTCGAACAAGAGTCATCCTTGTCACTGGGAAGCTCAGTGCCACTGCCATGCCAAGGCGTGTTCGGATCTGTTCATTCCGACCACTTCAAAGGAATCCGCAAAGCACTGATGAACTTGTGAATATCCATAATCCCCAAGCCCCCAAGGTTCTTGAGCCTACAAACAGATTTCCAGCTCACCAGAGGCAGGCCGCCATGGGAGTCAGGACTGGACCGCCACAGGAAGTTTCGGCGCAGTTTATAAATTTGCTTGATCGCCCATTTGCCCAGCTTGAAGACAGTTAGCATGAAAATTGGAATGACAGAGAGAACGACGTTGACCAGCACAAAGCGAACGGATGCATAGAGAAGCTTGCCTCACCAAAGCTGCAGCTTTGAAGCCATTTTATCAATGATGGGCTGCAGGTCACCCCTGGAAATCTTCTTGAAGTGTAGGGGTAGCCCAAAGTCTTGCATGGGAAGTTGCAGATAGGGACCGGGAATTCCTGTAGGCGTTGATGCAGATCAATATCTGTGTAGCTAATACTCCTAGGATTTATTGCACTTTTCTGGACTCTAAGGCCGGGGAGCAGCGGGAGCTGGCTGGTGGTAGTGATATCATCGGCCGAGGGCTTCATGAATAGAGCTGTGTCGTCTGCATATAGGCTCACTCTCAAGTTTGATGGAGGTAGGTTGAGGTCAGACAGCACATGTGAAGCAGCAGCTTCGGCAAAAAGCTAGTGGAGAGGAACAATGGCAATGGTGAAAAGCATCAGGGAAAGAGGGTCTTCCAACAGGCCTCGACGATGGAGAAAGCGCCTTCCAACTTGTCCATTAGCCAAGATCTTCAAAGAAGAAGACTTCCAAAGCAGCGCCAACAAGTCACGCAGCAAGCGATGAAGCCAAGTCTCTCCATAACCTCAAGAAGGAACTCCCAAGAATCCGAATCGAAATCACCCGCAATATCAAGCTTGAGAAGAAGGGCATGGCATTTTGTCTTGTGGAGACGCCGGACAACATTTCTGACATATAGGATATTATCATAAATCATGCTCCGCTTGCTGAAAGCGCTCTGGGAGTTGGGGATGATGTCATGCAGGCAAGGAGTAAGGCGGTTGGCGAGTAAGTTGCACAATTTTTTTGCAGAGTGTATCAGACTGGTCGGACAGTAATCCTCAACGCAAGCCCTGCTCCAGATGTGAAGAGCCTTGACCAACCTTGAGTCCTTGACAGCTTGAAGTGGAGAATACGAGCAGCATCGCACATGAACACTGGCTTGGTCCAGGAAGCCAAAACAGAGTCCTGAAAGGTGTGAATTCTCGTCCAATACTATTCAAAACGGAAGCCCTTGAAGGTTGCACAGCTGAGCTGCCCCGTCAGGATCATAGCACAGTGGTCCGAGACAGAAGAAGTAACGGCCTGGAGGAGGCACTGGGGGAATAGAAGACCCCACTCAGCGGTGTGAAAAACATGATCGATCTTGGTTTCGGGTTGCTGCTGACAGGTGCCAGTCCAAATGAAACGCCTTCCATGCAGCCGCAATTCAGAGACCTCCATCAAGTTCAGAGCAGCTCTGAAAGCGTTGATGAGGCGCCTATTAATCATATGCTATTGCTTTATCTGCAGCCCAGCAAATCAGGTTGAAGTCACCTAACACTGACAGCATTTTTCAGGCCCTTGAGTTCACCAATGAAAATAATTTTATCTGTTTCAGACTGAGGTCCGTAGACGGCCGAAATGCTCCATTTACATTCATTAGCACACATACAAATGGTGGCTGAGATAGTGTGCAAAGTGTGACAGTTTGAAGAAATCCTGGGAAGCAGCAAGAAGAATCCCACCTCTAGTGCCGTCCGCCGAAAGGAAGCCAAAATTATCAGCAAAAGCAGGCCCCAAAATTTCAGCAACAAGCCTATAATGAACAAAGTCTAGCTTGGTATCTTGGAGGCAAACAACAAACGCATTGTTCTGAGATGAACCACCTTTCTCCTTGCCGGATTATTCAGACCTCAAACATTCCAGTTCATGACAGTACAGTGATGATTATCCATAAACAACAGCAGCAACACAGGGAACATGGGGCAGTGCAGGCCATACGAACAGATGAAGCAAGCGGACCAGGGGCACATCAACAGAAGAGCAGCTACAGCTAGCAGGAGCCTAATCTCAAACGGAAACAGCAGGAAACAGGATACAAAAGCAGACTCTGCTTCTCTTGCGGACAATCCGGCATGCAAACAGAGCGCACCGGACGTTGGTTGCTGGGACACATGCTAAGCAACAGAAGCGCGGCGGCCGCGGCCCTTTTTGTCGGCGGAGGGGCGTCTGGATGCGGGTGGTTTGGGCTTGGTGAGCTGGAAGGAACCCAGCAGTGAACATGGCCAAGATGCGCTGCAGTTTCAAGCATATCTTGGGTAGCAGCAAACAATCAGTTGGCATATACATTGTGTTTTCAGATTCAAAACTGATATGTTCTTGAGTTTTGTCTATTACAACTTGCCTGATCAGCTGTATCATGTGCATTACTATAACCTGCTCCATGAGACTTTCTTGTCTCATATAGTCATGATACCTGCTCCATATTGTCAAGATACCTCCGTCAGTATATGATTCTCTTCGTTCAGGTGCAAGTGTGAGCACCAGTTAGTGCCACATTGTCGCTTACGTCCACTGCTATTTCTCAATGCTTTATCTGCAGCCTAATCTTCAAGACAGATTGAAGATGCATATACTCCAGATGCACCGACCATAGTTCCATTATCTAGGTGACACATATTTGACCGAAGAATAAGGCATTTGTCTGATTAAGATATGTCTTGATTACCAGATTCAGATATCTCAAAACTACCAAGTGTGGCCACTGCTTATGACATGACAAACAAGGAAAACCAGAAGATTAGATTATATTATTATTAGCAATACATCTAAACAAAGATTCTGATGGTAAATATAAATATTTATCAAACCTTGCTTCATTTATTGTGAACATCCTTGTTGATCGACCACTGAACTGTGCATGCAACAATCTGAAAGAAGAAGAAAAATTAAATTCCATTACCAAAGCATGCATAGTGATAATGAAATTATATTTATTATAAACCACAATAAAGTACCTTCTATCAGCTGAGAAGATTCCATAAGCATGTGTATTTGTTCACTGCAAGTCATATTTCTCTGCCTAGTTACGACTGTGCATTGCTAGTACTTGCATTGTTTTGTAGTTTAGCTCGTTTGTACTCACAATTCCCCTCTAAATAAGCTTCTCTTTGAATTGGTGCCATTTGCAAGTATTTATCCTTATCACGTAAAAGCTTATGGTATGCAGAAATCATTAATACATCTCTTTGTTCACCAAACTAAGGATTTAGCTCTGTAAAATTGTTCCTATTTGAACACACAAAACAAAAGATATGCCATTTACAAAGTAAATAAAGTTCAATCAATCTTCAAGAAAATGATCAGAGTTGAAAGATGTAGAGCGTTGTTTTCATTTTCATGACATTGCTGAATTAACCACTGGGACATTCATAATACTTTTTAAAGGAGTCCGTGCTTCCAACTGGATGGTTCTTTTTGTGTAGTTATCTGATGATCATATTGGATTGCATGCAATCAGTTTCTATGTTCTGTTTCTATACATCTGAGGAGACCACAATTGATATTGTGTGCTCGGAACAGGAAGCCACATGATTAAAGATTGCATACCCTTTTTAGGGGAAATATTATGTACCTGAGACTGATGGATGAGAAGCAAATTGACTGGTATTTGGACCGGAATGCTAACGCAGAGTCACGCGGGCCGGCGAGGTTGAACGTCCAGAGTTGCAAACTGAAATCTGCAGGAGAAGTTTAAACAACATAATAGGATATTAGATATATAAAACCAAGATTGAGAGCATGAAATTTACAGATTAATGCTTTGACTGAAAATGTATATTATCATGTCGAGATTAAGGCATAGAGAGTTATGAGATATATAACTGACTGAAATGAAAATTTTGTTCAGTTCAGATGAAGGAGCTGCAGCTATTAATCTATAATCCGATCAAGAATTGAACATTTAGGACATTCTATTCCATGGTGTGATGTAGATGCTGGTGTGGAGGGAATGGAGACGCTAGTGTTTGGCGCCCTGGCGCGTGGATGGTGCCCAGGATGTGTTTCACGCGCGGATTGAATTCGACTTCGTTGACAGACACAAGTAAGTAACGTGAGGAGCCATCGCGAAGGTGCGATTCGATACTTAGATGGTTGTCACCAAGTATTTTGCCTCGATAAATTCTGGAGAATTATGTAGATAGTTATACAAGCAATTAAACAGTATTTGTACTGTTTCTGCAAATAATGAATAAGTTCACTCTGAAGTGTTAAGCACCAGCAAAATACAGATACTTGCAGGCTGTATATCAAGCTCCAAATACTCTTTTGAGCAAAATTATGAAGTGAACAAGTATTACAGGATCATAACCGAAAATTTAACTGAGATGTAAAGTGGTCAGAAATGAATCAACCATCAAAAACATGTATGTGTTAATATAGTTTATGTCATTCGGTTCTCCTGCGTGTTCTCAAAAAGTAATACCTAAATCCATGTTGAGTTTTCCCACAAGGATAGCATTGTGACTAAATAAACTGGTGTATGTGAAGTTTGACTTGAAGCACCATAACATTCACTGAATTGAATCAACTGTCAATGCAGAGGCACTTCACAGCACCATTGCAACTCAGCTATTGTTAAGAACCTCATCCAAATCACCAGATTAATTAATTTTCCCACGATGCAAACATGTCACTATTGCACATACCTAACTGAACTTGCATACACTCTAAGTGCTAGCAAAAATCCAATCCCCAGAGAGAACCTTCTCCTTTTTCAGAAGAGTTTTATTACCCCCAGCTCTGCATCGATCAGGATAATACGCACAGCCCAATTTCGACACGAAACTGGATGCAATACATTACAGTTTTCTCTGGTTGGATCTCTACTACCTCTTCGGCTTGATACAAAAAAGGCAACGGAAGCAAGCTAAGTGCAGCTCCGTTACACCCAATGAATTGCCATTTTGAGAATGTGCTATTTTGGCACAAAAATATTTGTTAACAGGAGAAGCTCGGTGCAAGCTCAGCCACACCATTATCGTGACGACTTGGTCTCTCAGGAACCGATATTCATCACTTTGACCATCTATACAAGAAAGCAAAAAACCATGAACTGTGCAGGCAGTCCAAGACGGTGTGATAAGTAAGACCAAGAATTGAGCAATGGAGGGGTGTGCTTCCGAGACCTCCACTGCTTTAATCTGGCAATGTTGGTTACGCAAGTCTGGCGCCTAATTGATGAGCAAGAATCACTTTGTGTAAGAGTGCTACGAGCAAAATATTATCCTTCAGGTGACATTTTGAACGCAGAGCCGAGAAAAGGAGCATCTTTTACATGGCAGAGTACAGTTGCTGGAATTCAAACTTTTAAACGTGGTCATGTCTGGAGGATCGGTAATGGAGAGAAGGTTAATATTTGGGAGGACCACTGGATCCGTTGAGCCCCTCACCGAAAATCTTAACTCAGAGGGGAGGTGTTTTTATTACAAGGGTGAATGGATTGATTGATCCTATCATTGAACAATGGGATGAAGAAATGATACGGGGTATTTTAATCCAACTGATGCAATACATATCCTTCGGATCCGGTTGAGTCATAATGCTTTCGAGGACTTTATTGCCTGGCAGGGAAGAACTAGGAGGCTGTTTTTCAGTCCGATCTGCATATCACTGTGAATGGAAACACCAGTTTAATGCGAGATCCATTCGAGATGCAGTAGGCCCTTCTTTAACCAATACGGTGTGGAACATTTTATGGAAAATGAATGTACCAGGTAAAAAAAATCTGCTGGAAAACTCTTCACGCGTTAATTCCATTGAAATCTATCTTGGTGAATAGGCACAATGGTACTAATGGGCAATGCCCAATCTGTTTACAAGGGCCTGAGGATATCTTTCACCTACTCTTTAGTTGTGGCTGAGCAGTGAGATATGGCGACTGTTGGGCATATCTAACATTGTAGCTGATGCATGCCATGTGGACAGATCCGGGTCTGCTATCCTGGAATATTTATTCGGACTGCCCGACTCCCCTTTACCACATATATCAGATATTGGTCTCAAGGAAGGAATAGCCACTGCTTGCTGGTATCTTTAGTGGCTTCGGCGACAACAGATGCACGGCAAACAAGTTCCACCCATGGCAAGGAGTGCTATTGCAGTACAGGCTATCTGTGCTAACTTCCAGCGAGTGAGAACTGCAACAGGGACCGACATTCCATCAGATCTGAAATGAAAGAAACCGCCAATTGGGTTTGTCAAGGTGAATGATGAGATTTTTTCATGAGGATGAAGGAAGAGGTGCGACAGGGGCGGTAACCCATGACAAACATGGTACCTTCTTGGCGGCGTGATGTGCTACAATCCCTTATGTTACTAATGCAGCAAGAGCGGAAGCAATAGCAATGAAAAATGGATTAATTGTAGCATATTCCATGGGCTATAACTTCATACAGATCGAAACTGGTGCACTAGAGGTTCTCAACGCGTGTGCAGATTAAGAAAGAATTTGGGGAGAAGCCACTGCGGTTTACACTGACTGCTTTGTCATGCCAGACATGATTGGAAATGTTTGAGTTTGGACGAGCGGCTCCAGCTAGGGTTTCCCTCCGCCGCCGCCGCCCTCCCCCGCTCCCGCCGCCCCCGGCCGCCGGCGGGCGCGCCCCGGCTCCTCCTCCCCCTCCCCTCCTCCCCCGTACCCCCCGCGTCGCCTCCCCGAGCGAGGCGGCCGGGGGCTCCCCTTCCCTGCCCCTCCCAGCGCCCCCCCCCTCCTCCTTTCCCCTCCCGCCGCCGCCGGCGTAGGCCACCGGGCCTGGCTCGCGTGATGCCGGCGGCGGCGGCCCTGTTCTCTTCCTCCCCGCGCGGCGCTGTAGCTCGGGCGTTGGCGCCGGCGGCGGTGCACCCAGGTCGGCTTCGGATCCGGTGGCGGCTCGTCTTCGCAGGCGGCGCAGCTCCGGGTGGCATGGTGGCGGTGGCGTGGCTGCTTGGCTGCGGGGCGGCGCGGTGGCTGGCGGCGGCGCCCTTCCGGCCCAGATCTGGGCCCTTTTGGGCCCCATCTGGGTCTGGGTGGGCCTGGCGTGTGCTTTCCGGCGTCATCTCCGGCGGACGGAGGTGTGGCTTGGGCTGGGGGTGGCGGAGACGGTGGCGCGTGTACTGCAGCGCAGCGACGGGAGCTTCACGAGCCCGCTTTGGGCTCGGCCGGGCAGGGGTGCCTGGTTTGCTCCTGAGCTACGTCCGGTCGGTCACCGCCGAGGGTGGTGGAGGTTGTCCCCTCCCACGTGGCCGCTGACCCTGCTGCTCCTCGTTTTCGGCTGGTTCCTCTCGATCCCGCCGGTCTCGCTTCGCTTGTCACGGTGAGACGGCGATGGTGACTGCGTGTCCGTGGTGGCGCATATTGGTGGACGGCAAGTATGGTGGAGCGCGATGGATCGTCTGGGGTCGTGGTTGGTAGGAGATTGGGAGAAATCCTTGTCGGCTTGTTCGGCACCGACGCGGTGACGCCCGTGGGCGTCGCCGTGCCTTCCTGAAGGGCGTCGGATATCCCCCTTCCTCCCACGGCCCTTCGCGTACCGGGGGAAACCCTAGGCCATGTCCGGTAGCAGCGTCGTTGTCGTCGCGTTCCTTCTTGAAGGTGTTACTTGGTATGCGGCGTTTCGTGGTGCTAGGAGCGTGGTGGAACTCTTCGGCGGGCGCAGCGGTGGCGAGTCATCTTCGTTTTTGTTGATCCGCCGTTGTCGGCATTTTTTTTTCCTTTTGTGTTTTCTCTTTTTTTCTTTTGGGCGTGCCTGTGCTGCTTCCGCCCCAGCACCTATCGTGGGTTGTATCGATGTTGTTGCTTTGTAATACAAAGCGGGGGGAAACCCTTTTTCGGCAAATGTTTGAGTTTCTACACTGTCGAAGCGAGGCCAAAGAAGTTGCTCATATCATAGCTAAATTTTCTTATGATCATAATGCATCCTGTAATAGGGTCGATGAACCCCCTGATTTTCTTGTTAGTGCCTTGGTAAATGATGTAACCATTTTCCCCAATCAATAAAGTAGCCATGATGGCATTCCCTCAAAATTAAGAGTTTAGCAGTGGAGTATTCTCACTTCAGGTTGCTTCTTGTGTGCTCAGTTCTTGTGCTGTGCCTCTGCAACTGAGGCGCAAGGGGCAACGAGTTAACCAGTGATTTCTATGACTACACATGCCCCGTAGTGTACACCATCATCCAAGGGAGTCGGATATAGTGCAGTTTCAGGTTCCACTACATTTTCTGCTCTTTGTCCCATGAAACTAAGGATCGTTTTCTCCAATGCTCCAATCCTGCCAGTACACAGTGCTCGATCTGGAGGGATCGACCCTATACGGACTCTAGACATTATTTTAATACAGCGTGTCAGCTAAATCTTGTATGACACCCTTCAAAGGAATGACACAAAACTGAATTAACTATACTGTACTAACAAAACTGAATTCAATCTTGTATGGCCCAGAACTGAGCAACACATTCGACACGGAAGCAATTTCTGCTCTGGCAGAAGACAATTCATTTTTTTGTTCTACGATTTGTGTCCAAACTTCCTACTCCATTTTTGTTCTACGATTGGCTGAAGATATTGGGTACTTACTAGATTTGCACAAACATCAATACAAATAACATAGTAACATTGTTATCAACCAGACATGCCAACAGGTACTAACAGTCACAATACTGACCTCTTCGTCACTGCGGAGCTTCAGGGTCGAGGTGAGTTAGTTAACTGCTCTGAAGTAGTGTACGTAGCTGGGACTCCATTGTCTTCAAGATCAGCCCCGGCGGCGTGACCTTCCTGGCGGTAGCTACGGGCGGGAGACCAGATTCAGATTCCGCCGGCTGGTCATCAAACGCACAAGGATCAGCACACACATCCGACGGGCTCTCGTTGACAACCTCGTCGGGCAATGTCAATCTACACATCGGAGGAGGGCATGCAGGATGGCTCGTCAACCAATCAATCAATCAATCAAATTAACCAATAAACGGAATGCATCTATCGAACGCGGCGGACTGACGGTCAGTTAGGACTTACTGAGGAACACTCGCCTATTGAATGGATCCAGGAAGAACTCCATCTTCGCACTTATGGATCTTTTCCTCCGAACAGCAGCAGTCCGTCGTCGCCTTCCTCCAACTCCGCCTCGCCACCCACCGAGCATCCGCCGCATCTTACTAAATCGAACGGAACGTGCGCACTAATTCTAACTTACCGGCAGTAGAGCTTTTTTTCGAAAACCGGCAGTAGGGACTAGGGCAGCAAGGTAGTTAAGAGAGGAGAGAGGAATTTGATAACATGGAAAGAACTAATGCCAAGCGTGCGGTCCTATGCAGAACATTTGAATAAAAAAAGTTTGTGCAATAGTTCAGTGTAGGGCTGGAAAAAAAGCTCGAAGCTCGCGAGCTAAACGAGTAGCTCGTGACTCGGCTCGAATCGACTCGAACTCGAACAATAATGAGTCGAGCCAAGCTTTAGTTTAAGATCGTTTGTTGACCGAGTTAAACGAGCCGAGTCACGAGCTACTCGTGTAACTCGTTAGGCTCGGTAAAAAAATCAACGTTTTTTAGAGGTAGTAAATAACAGCCAATAACCACCTAGCGTCCCAGCACAAGGCCGAGCCGCTCAATTCCCAGCCTCCTAGGAGACTCTCAAGTACATGCCCATATATGTACATGTTAACTTCCTAATTAATCTTTTTGTCATATTTATAAGGTTTTATCTTCGTATTTTTAATGAGCTTAACAAGCTAAACGAGCCAGCTCGCGAGTTATACGAGTCGAGCCGATCTTGGATTTGAGCTCGTTATAGTAATGAGTCGAGTCGAGCTAGCTCATTAATGAAACGAGCTTTAGCGAGTCGAGTCGAGCTGGGCTCGAATTCCACCCCTAGTTCAGTGATTAAACAATTAAATGATAAAACCTTAGCAACAACAAACTAAGCACGTATGCATTAGAGCAAGTACAATAGGATGATGTAGGTGGGCTGTAAGACTTAAACAATATATTTTTGATGAGTTGGATGAGAACGGAGAGGAGAGAGAAGAGAAGCGGGCCACTGATTAATAGTCGGCTCTAGCACGTGCTCCTAGACACTATGTGAGAGAGGAAGGTGGGCCATGTTTTAACAATATTTGTATGTGATTGCTGTACTTGCGGGTTATAAGAGCAACTCCAACGCATCGACCCAAACGGACGACACTTTTGTCTATTTTTTGTCCATTTGGGTCGGCGGCCCGCTCGACGTCCGCCCTCTTTAAGATTTAGGGTTGGCAGTGCGCCCAACGGCCGCGACCCATTTCATGTCCGCACTCAAATTTCGTAAAAGGCCCGCGGCCATAGGTCATGCCAAGGGCCATGTCGTCGCCCGAAGTTCATGCCAGCACAGGTATACAATGTCAGCTCCAAAAAAACACCACACAGTTCAGCTGGCACACTTGCCAGCGACCGGCACACATGCCAGCACACAAAAAGGGGCGGGAGTTCGATCACGCCATCGCGGTCATGGTCATGCCAGCACACTTGCCGGCATACGAAAAAGGATGGCGCTGGCCGCGATAGGTCACTCGTCGTGGAACTTGAGCATGTCGGCTTGCATCTTCTTGAACCACGACCTCTTTCTCGGCGACACGGTGTTGAGATCCACCTTCATGATCTCCATCCCCGTCATCATGCTAGCGAGAGCCACTTCTTTCACCTTGGTCTTAGCATTGGCGGCCTCGATCTCTAGCATCTTGGTTTGCTTCTCCGCTTTCATCTCAAGCTGAAGGAAATATATCCTAGAGGCAATAATAAAGTTATTATTTATTTCCTCATATCATGGTAAATGTTTATTATTCATGCTAGAATTGTATTAACCGGAAACATGACACATGTGTGAATACATAGACCAACATAACGTCACTAGTATGCCTCTACTTGACTAGCTCATTAATCAAAATGGTTATGTTTCCTAACCATAGACATGTGTTATCATTTGATTAATGGGATCACATCATTAGGAGAATGATGTGATTGACATGACTCATTCCATTAGCCTAGCACTTGATCGTTTAGTATATTGCTATTGCTTTCTTCATGACTTATACATGTTCCTGTAACTATGAGATTATGCAACTCCGTTTACCGGAGGAACACTTTGGGTGCTACCAAACGTCACAACGTAACTGGGTGATTATAAAGCAGTACTACAGGTGTCTCCGAAGGTACATGTTGGGTTGGCGTATTTCGAGATTAGGTTTTGTCACTTCGATTGTCGGAGAGGTATCTCTGGGCCCTCTCGGTAATGCACATCACTATAAGCCTTGCAAGCAATGTAGCTAATGAGTTAGTTACGGAATGATGCATTACTTAACGAGTAAAGAGACTTGCCGGTAACGAGATTGAACTAGGTATTGGATACCGACGATCAAATCTCGGGCAAGTAACATACCGATGACAAAGGGAACAACGTATGTTGTTATGTGGTTTGACCGATAAAGATCTTCGTAGAATATGTAGGAGCCAATATGGGCATCCAGGTTCCGCTATTGGTTATTGACCGAGAATAATTCTAGGTCATGTCTACATAGTTCTCGAACCCGTAGGGTCCGCACGCTTAACATTACGATGACAGTTTTATTATGAGTTTATAAGTTTTGATGTACCGAAGTTTGTTCGGAGTCCCGGATGTGATCACGGACATGATGAGGAGTCTCAAAATGGTCGAGACATAAAGTTTGATATATTGGACGACTATATTCGGACACCGAAAGTGTTCCGGGTGATTTCGGAGAAAACCGGAGTGCCGGAGGGGTTACCGGAACCCCCCGGGGAAGTATTGGGCCTTAGTGGGCCTGAGGGGAGAGAGAGGGCAGCAACCCATGAGGTGGCGCCCCCCCATGAGGAGTCCGAATTGGACTAGGGGAGGGGGCGCGGCCCCCCTTTCCCTCTCCATCTCCCTCTCTGTCCTTCCCCCTTCCTCCTTCCTAGTGGGACTAGGAAAGGGGAGTCCTACTCCCACTAGGAGGAAGACTCCCCCCCCTTGCTCCTTTATATACGGGGGCAGGGGGCACCCTAAAACACACAAGTTGATCTACGTGATCGTTCCTTAGCCGTGTGCGGTGCCCCCCTCCACCATATTCCACCTCGGTCATATCGTCATGGAGTTTAGGCGAAGCCCTGCGCCGGTAGAACATCATCATCGTCACCACGCCGTCGTGCTGACGGAACTCATCCCCGACACTTTGCTGGATCGGAGTCCGGGGATCGTCATCGAGCTGAACGTGTGCTGAACTCGGAGGTGCCGTACGTTCGGTACTTGGATCGGTCGGATCGTGAAGATGTACGACTACATCAACCGCGTTGTCATAACGCTTCCGCTTACGGTCTACGAGGGTACGTGGACACACTCTCCCCTCTCGTTGCTATGCATCACCATGATCTTGCGTGTGCGTAGGAAATTTTTTGAAATTACTACGTTCCCCAACACAAGCATCCTCGTTTGCTTCTCCACCTCCATCTCAAGCCTCCTCCTTTTTGATCTCCATGAAAGCCTTCATTTGCTCTTCCTTGTCTTGTCGGCGCTTCTCCTCCCTTAAGTCCTTCTTGGTCATCATATCCTCCACAGGTGCGATCAAGGCGTTCGACGCCGCATCCCCTTGTCATCCTTCTTTAAGTTGGTCTTCCCCCGCGGTCATGGCTTCTCGCCCTCCCCAACCTCCTCCACGATCTTCTTCCCCCCACGCGGCATTGCGCCTTGAACTTATCCTCGTCTTTTATGACCCTCTAACAATGGGAGAGGTTGAAGGACTTGCCATCGTGTTGGACCTTGAATGCCTCCAAAGCTTGGAATGCGTACAAATGAATTGCATGCAAGCATATAATGGATATGGAAATGGAAATTGACATGCAAGCATAAATGGAATGACACAAAAGAGGGGCGCTTGCTAGTATACCATGTCTTGCATGCCGATGGCACAAAACTTGTTGCACTCTTGTTGGATCACCTTCCAATGCTTTAAAATGGACACCCATCCACGCGTGCTTTGCATTTGGTACGGCGGAAACTTCTTGCACTCATGGAACTCACAATGGACACGAGTCCAAAAGGTTGATGCCTTTTGTCTGGTGCCGGTCTTAGGGTCTTGCCCAATGTCCCTCCAACACTCTCAAAGGAGCTTGTCCTCGGCCGCCGTGTATGCCTTCGTCCGCCTGCTCTTGCGCTTCGGCTTCCCCCCGGTGGCTTGGTTGGCGAGCTCATCCTCGAACAAAGGCTCCCCTTCGATGTCCAACTCATCCTCTTCCTTGAGTCCGTAGTCCTCCAGAAACTCGTGGTCGAGCGGGAAGCCATCCAGGTCCAGGCCGACCTGATCATGCATGAAGGCAACCTGATCTTGATCAAAGGTGGACGGCGTGAATGGCCCTCAGCTGTCCTGCCTTTGTGTCTTGTTGGGGTCGTAGCCAGCCCCAGTGATCGCCACACCACCCTCGAAGATAATGTTAAGCATGTAGTTGTCGTCACTGAAGGCCGGCATTCCGTCGAACAGGTTGCGTGCGCCCGGCAGCATGTCGGCTGGCATGTGCCGTGCGCGTTTCCTCGCCCCTCTGGATGACGAGCCACCGGCCACCGGTGCGGTATTGAGGTCGATGGGCGTGGGCGCGGGCGTGAAGGCACCACCACGCTCGCCTCAGGGGAGCATTCCCCGGAGAGTCGGGAGGCTTGCGGGTAGACGTGGAAGCCGGGCATCAGCTACGTCGCTGACGCGCAGGGCAACTCGGGCAGCCCCATCCGAGGAAACACAGATGAGCCGGTGTTGGCCGCGGCCACGGCACGTTGACGAGGCCGTGCTGGCCAGGGTTTAACCCTAGGTAAATCAACGCCTCCCTCGTTGCCGCCACGATGCGGGCGTTGGTGGCCTCCTGTTGTGCGGCGGCGGCGATGGCGGCCGCCGCGATGGCTTCGTCCCTTGTGTCCGCCACGTGCCTCCGGCCCTTTCTCTTCACCGACTCCCTTGCCCGCTCCTTGGGCGTCGACTTCTTCTTAGGCTTGGGCGCAGTGGCGGTCTTGCAGGGGGCGCGAAGCTTGCCTTTGTCGGGGCCGGTCGTGATGCCGGACGAGGCGAGGGAAGCGAGGCCGGCGGCGGCATCGAGGTCGTCGTCCATGGCGAGCGGCGAGAGCCCGCGCGGGCAGGAGGGTTTTGGGGAAAGTGGAGGAAAATAATGGAGGTTGCCACCGGTCGGCGGGCCAGGGGGTAGTTAACGCACATCGCGCGCGTCCGCCTTGTGTCCGCCCTGACGCAAATGAGGCTCAAAAATGGGCCGGGAATGGGTCGACAGGCGGACAAAAAAGCGAACGCGTGTCCGTTTGGGTCGGCGCGTTGGGCCGACTTTTCTGTCCACCGCGACCCAAACGAACGCCCGCGGACGAAATGGTTCGCTGCGTTGGAGTTGCTCTAAGATAGGCTATAGATGATGTGGCAAGATCATATAGCCAGCATCCGGCTATACTATTAACCATGCTCTTAGGGGCTTTAGTTGCTAAACTGATTAATGTATGTACTTGTGCTCGGAGAGCAATTGCCAATTTTGCCATCTCCCTCTCCGTTCTTTTTCCATCTCCTGACCGAACGAGTACACGCCAATGAGATGTGGATGGGGTTGTCGGTAGTCAAACGATGGTCGCGAGTACCTTGCCGTCAGAGATTTTGCCAGCGATGAAAGGGACGTCAATGCCGAGCTCCCTTAGGCCGGCGAACCCGACAAACAATATTCACCCTTGTCGCCGCCTACGTTGAACTTCCCTAAACCGCTGAGCATCCCGGCAGCCGACGTGCTAGAGCCTAGATGCAAGTTGCTCAGTTGTTGCATCCGATATGTATGCCACCGCTATTGCTGTACCTTCTCGTGTTGCGCATCACAGCTAGGCTGATATGTCTTCAACGCATCTATACTTTTTTATTGTTTCACGCTATTATATTTGCAATCTTGGATATTTTATTTTATATCATGTTTTGAACTAAACTATTAGCCTAGTGCCTAGTGTCAGTAGTGGTTTTCTGCTTGCTTTTAGTTTTCCAGAAAATCAGTACCAAACGGAGTTCAAACGCTATGAAATTTTTTGATGGGTTTTTTCTGGACATAAGAGACCCTAGAAGTTTCGGGAGGAGTCCAAAGGATGAACGAGGAGACGACAAGACAATAGGGCGCGCCTTGGAGACTTCGTCTAACCTAATTTCACTTCTATAAATTCTCAAAATATTGGGAAATCCCCAAAGAGACACTTGAAACACTTTTTTCGCCGCCGCAAGCTTATGTTCTTTTGCGATCCCATCTGGAGGCCTTTTCCGGCATTCTGCGGGAGGGGGAACCGATCATGGGGGGCTTCTACATCATCTTTGCTGCCTTCTGATGATGTATAAGTAGTTCATCATAGACCTACGGGTCCATAGCTAGTAGCTAGATGGCTTCTTCTCTCTCTTTGATCTTCGATACAATGTTCTTCTCGATCTTCTTGGAGTTCTATCCGATGTAATCTTCTGTATGCGGCGTGTTTGTTGGGATTCGATGAATTATGGGTTTATGATTGGAATATTCATTGAAAGTAACTGAGTCTTTTCTGAACTTTATTTTGCATAATTGTTATAACTTTGTATTTCTCTATCCGTTTGGTTCGGCTAACTAGATTGATTTATCTTCAGTGAGAGAGGTGCTTTGTAGTGGGTTCAACCTTGCGGTGTCCTCACCCAGTTACAGAAAGGGTAGTGAGGCACGTATATTATTGTTGCTACTAAGGATAAAACTATGGGGGTTATTCATATTGATTGGGTTTACTTTGTCTACATCATGTCATTTTGCTTAAGGTGTTACTCTAATTTTCATGAATTTAATACCATAGATGCATGTTGGATAGCGGTCGATTGGTGGAGTAATAGTAGTAGATGCAAGCAAGAGTCGGTCTATTTGTCTCGGACGTGATGCCGATATACATAATCATTGCTGTGAATACGTCATAAGTATGCACTTTTCTATCAATTGCCCAACACTAAGTTGTTCACCCATCGTATGATATGTGTTCGAGAGAGAAGTATCTAGTGAAATTTATGGGTCCCGGCTCTACTTTAATCATATTATAAAATCCAAAATTACCTTGTGTGTAATTTATTTACTTTTATTTTATAATTTATCTATCTAACACTACAAGATTTGATCTTTACAAGTAACGAGTTCTAGAAGATTGACAACCATCTTGGCCGTGTTGGGTTCAAGTATTTGCATTTGTGTGTATAGGTGCTGTTCACGAGGCTTTGAGTGATTCTCCTATTGATTCGATAAACATTGGTTCTTGAGGGAAATACTTATCTCTAGTGTATTGTATCTCCTCTCCTCTTCGGGAAAAATCCCAACGTAGCTCACAAGTAGCAAAGGCCCAAGGCAACGACCGATGATGAGCTAGGGAATGAACTATTACCGAGGGACCGAAGGAGCAATCATGGTATATTTCTAATCTAATTCAGTTATTGTAAACTGATTAATTGAAATTCTGACGGTGTGTAGATTTTGATTGCTATGTAAACTTGATTCAAACCATTATACTAACTCATTCAATCATGTTGTGTTTGCCATGTAAACGATTGCCATGGGGTTAAGTTGTTTGTATAGATAAAGAAACTTGATTCACATGCTAACTCAGAGCTATCTTCTTATTCAAAGAAGCAACAATGATGTTTGGATTTTTTTTTAATTTTTGGTAGCAACTAATGATTCAGAGAAGATGTACTCCAACGATTTCATTACGTCTGTTCAGAGTTGCCCTTGTTTTAGTTTATGTTGCGAGTCACACTTGTTTTCGTGCATATTTTGCTTTTATTTTGAACTCACGCTCTTGGTTGCTTGTCACGCTCCGCCTCTACTCGCAACATCCTCAACATATGCCGGTCATCCTTTCGCCGGTCCGGCCCCAACCTAGTACTTCAAGACACGTCATAGACCAAAAAGCTCTGCGTTGCAGCTCAAAAAAAGGAAGTAATCCCTTATTTAACACTATCTTAAATTTTGTTTCCTTATTTGACACTGGAAAACTTTTTGTTCCCTATATACCATCGAGTCTAAATTTTATGCCCTTTATAACACTTTTGTCTATTTTTCATCTAATGCTGTTAAGTGGCACAATAAAAGACATTTTTACCCCTGGTGTAATATGAGCAGGCCATCTGGCGCAAGTCGCCCGCTCCCTGATACATGCATCCATCCCCGTCGTCTGCTACTAAGCACGAGCACGCCAAACACTTGATAGCATTGGCTCAACGGTCACGCACCCGCGTACGCACGACCGCAATTTTTTCGAGATCAAAGCAAAGCTTTATAACTTAACGGTGCTCGGGCATATCGCTCGAGATACAAGCAGCCACATGGGCTGGAACATCAGACTCCCAGTGCATGACATGTTCTACTGGGTACAAACGGCCAATATTGGCTAACTCATGCACTACGGTATTAGCACTACGACGGCAAGCAGAAATTGTATGATTCGAAAACCACATTTTCAACTGAAACTTGGTATCTTCAATGACGGCCGCATATGCCGACGAGTCTGATCTCCTGAAGTCCATAGCTTCAACTAATAGTTGTGAATCCGTCTCAAAATTGACTCTCAGGCACCCCATGTCTGCTGCAAGGGCCACGGCATTTGACAAGGCAGTGACCTCCGCCGCAAAGGCATCCTGTATATGATCCTGTCGCCCAGCCCTTGCTGCCACAATATCCCCCGCCGAGTCTCGCGCCACCACGCCCCACCCTGCATGCCCTTCTCCCGGACCAAATGATCCATCCATGTTGATTTTCAGCATTTCATCGGCCAGGGCAGTCCATTTGTCCAGACAGGCTTGCTTTGGTGGGTTGATATAAACTTTCACATATTCCATGACAGCACTGCGTGTTCACCTCGCTATTTCTGTTGCTGGCGCTACTAGCTCCCTTTCCTTAGCTTATTGTGCACGCTCCACCAGTGCCACCAGTAGGTTAGAATGTGCATGCGCTTCTTCTCGTCGAGTCCCCACAGAAATTCCATCATCGCATGCACGGACGGAATCTGCTCAAGCTGAATTCTTTCGCCCTCTAGCGCCAGTTCCCTCCCTCCCTCCTTGACTGCCTTGCACTTAATGAAGAGACTAGCAAACATGCCCGTGCGTTGCAACGGGAGAAAAAAAGATACATTCTTCTATAGTTGTATAATAAGCACAACTTAAGACCCCTCAACTGGTCCTCCTTATCTATATCAACATAGTCCACCTCCGTGTTGTCACTTATACCCTTTCATGCCTTCACTAACCATGCATGGCCGCAGTGTCTAATTGGTCACAATGCGTCTGAACGTGGCCAATCCCAAGGCGATGATGTCGGCCACTACCTAAACCCACGCACACCTGCCATTGAACAACATCATCGTAAGTGAATGTCTAATAGTTATATACTAATCTCGTCGAGCTGGAGGTGATGGGCGCCCTTCCCCGAGCTACAATATGCACCTAGTGCATGCATACACCATCTCTCATAGGCCCATTCACTTTTAAACTCTATATTTGTTTTCCAAAATGCATCAACAATCTTTTTGAAATAATAAATAATTTTTAAATCAAATGGAATTTTTAAAGTGCATGAATGTTTTTTAATTACAAAATATTTTTAAGCATGTGAACACTTCTTAGAATTACATGAACTTTTTTTGAGAAAAAGGTGAACCATTTCAACTGGTATAAACATTGTTTTGATACATGAACAATATTCTTAAAACTACATAAACATTCTAAAATTCATGAACGATTTTTAAAAACTACTGGCATTTTTCAAAAGGCAGAATCACATAAAATTAGAACATTGGTAAATTAAATTTTGGGTATGTAGCAAGCGATCAGATTACACGTACATTGCACCTAATTTTTCTTTTTTATATATATAGTGAACGGGAGGAGAGCTGTTCTAGTTGTGCCCATAGATTGCAATTTTCTCGTTGGTGACTACGTGGACCAGTGTTCACATAAAGGCCAAAAAAAGGATTACGTGGAGCACTGCACGAAGATTATTTTGCTCGGCTCTAGAAGCGAACCAACATCCAAACCTTTGACCGGTCAAAATAAAATGTAATATCCTCATCGTGTAGCGAAGCATACAACGCCGCGAGAATAGCGCGGCCACCAGCGCTCTGGCCGCGCACGAGATCCCATGCCGCTGAAGTCGCCCTACTGTCCCGCGCGTGCTCAGGGCTCCGGGTCCGTCCTGCGCATCCCTACTGAGCTGAGCTCCCCGCCGCGCAATAGATCCCGCGCCACCGAGGAAGGTCGCCCAGATCTCCTCGCTCCTCGCCGCGCTGTCGCCCATGGTCTCATCCGCATCTGCTTCCTTCATCGATATGCAGAGCCGAGGAGGATATCCACTACTTTGATTGCATAAATAAAAAATTAGAACGATACACAATGTATATGCTGTTTCCAATGCATTCTTATAAGTTTGACGCTGCAATCAGGCATCAACAGCCATTAGTGTGGTGGTTAGTAGCATGCACATTGTAGTAGGAGCACCTGCGTTCAAACCTCCGTGATAGCGCTGAGCTTTTTTAAATTTTATTTTTGTGTTAGGCGCTTGCTAGTGGGCTGGGCCCTGCGTTCCGCGCTTGCTGCTGGGCCGGTCCAATCACTGTGCGTTCGCCACGCTGTTTTGGACGCAAAAAAGTTTAGTACCACATCAGAATCACCTAAAATCATCTAAGCGGGACGAAACCAAAAATATCACCTCCCTTTAATAGTAGGTATAGAGGTATAGATATAGATGAGCTCCATCTTCATCAGCCGTCCACAAAAGAAGCAGCGCATGCTCTCCACCTTCAGTCGAGAGTAAGAAGCATGACCGCAATTAACAACTCATGTGCATGCATGTGAGAACGTACTAACCAGTTGATTCTCTCAGTTCCATCTTGATCCATCCATCTAGCCGGCCGGTTTGGCTGCACAAGTCGCCTTGCGGTCGTGCTTCTTACTCTCGACTCTCGTATCTGCGTTGCCAGTGCGGCGACCCAAGCCCGCGTGACGCGCATCCTGGACAGAGAGCTTGTACACGACTGTACACAAGAGCTAGCATAAGCACTTGATAAAAAATTGGAACTTGGCTACGCACTGAGCAACCAAACCGGCCACATAAAAACATGCAGTCAGAGATCTGCATGCAGCTACTCGGCTACGTACCCGTATGCAACAAACCAAGCCGGTTGGACAATTATTTTTTCATCAGTAGCATTTACTAAATTTTTGAGCACATATCACATCAAGGGCAAAAGGGTCTTTTCATGCGTCATTTAACACCGTTAACGCTTAAAATGGATGAAAGTGTTATAAAAGGCATAAAATTTAGACTCAGTGCCACAACGGGAAAAAAATAATTTTCGATATCAAATAGGGCAAGAATATTCGAAAAAACTAACGTTAACACGTGTGGCATCTTGCACATCGCCCACACGCCTCCATCACCACTCATTTTGCCACGTATGAACAGATGACATCAACAAGAATTTTTTTAGTTTTCGGCTTAAAAATGTTTTATCTCCTAATTAAAAAATTAAATTAAAAATATGTTTCACCATTAAATTCATCTTGACGAGATCTTCAAAACTAGACCCCATGTTGATATGTTTCGACGAATTTTTTTCCCCAAAAGTTGCCACGATGTTTACACTGTAGTTGCCATAGTGCTTAAACTAAAGTTGCCATGTGGCAATTTTAGTTTGTAGAGCATGACAATTTTAGTGTTTTTTTATGATGACAATTACTGTACTTTGACCATCAAAAATATTTTTTGTATGAACCATGCAATTTTAAGTGCATGTATCATTGTAATTTTAGTTTATGATTCATGGCAAGTCTAGTTTTTTAATTCCCTGATTTATAATATGTCAAAATTTACTATAGAAGAAAATAGCTAAAACATATCATGGCAACTTTAGTGTAAACATCATGGCAATTCATATGCAGTAGACGTACGGAAGTCATATATGGAATGGTTCTACGGACTCCTCTCTAAGCAACCAACACCCCTGATTTGAGCTGGTGGGACCTCTCCTCCCTAATCTTCTCCAACCATAACTTCACATGTGAGTCCGTAACAAAAATCTCGCAGGAATCTGTCCGTGAGTCTAGCATTTCTCACTACAAAGTGTCTCTCATAGCAGTAGCAATAGGGCTTCGTGGTCTTCCTGTTCGTGCGTTCCTGATCTTCTCACCCATCAATTTATAGAGCGTAGCCGATCACTCTAGAAACAACCATTCAAACGGCAAGTACATACTCGAAAACTCAAATCAAATGGCACATGCAGAAAATAAGAGATGCCACCATGTATGGACATAAATCACACGCAAATCAACCGTGGAGAAAGCATCAAATATGGCCTGCTAGGAGATAGACCAAAAGAATCAGGAAACAAATCGCTGCATACCCAACCAGCGGCTACCACGGAACCTCACCAGAATTACACGCGTCGGTCTATCATTAATCCGTTTAGAGGCAGTACGAATATTTAAAAAGGAGAAAAAATGATTCCTATGGGATGTTGTCGTCGAATTGTCACGACAGATGTTCAACGGGAGAGAAAACGTAACACACGTTCTTAACCCAACAACCATCACTGAAGACCATAATACGTCCATCCCCTTTATTGTAACGAGGCATCATATTTGTGCTGCCGGTTATCCTTCTTCTCACCCTCGCCGGCGATGGCCTCGATGTTCACACAAACAAAATAAAACGTGTTCGAATATGGTTAATCCTAAGGCGTCTCTCTCTTCCTCTCTCTCTCGCATTCTCTCACTCTCACGATGAGAAATCTGTTGTTTCCCCCTGCGATGTTTTTCAGAGGTATGCATGTGTAGTTATTGATGTTTTCTTTTCCCTATATGGTTATAGTGGGGTGTTTATTTGCAATTTAGATCGCCGCCGGTACGAAAGAAAAATGATCATGCGCTATAAATTGTAAGTTTGCTTCTAAAACAATATTTTAAAAATATTTATCAGGTAGAATTAACATCATATTCATATTCCACAGATTTTTCTAATCAAATTTCATATATAACATGTTAAAATCGGAGTTACGGTTTAAAAGATACGTACTCCCTCTATAAAGAAATATAAGAGCATTTAGATTACTAAAGTAGTGTTCTAAATGCTTTTATATTTCTTTACGGAGGGAGTATAATTTAGAAACTCATTTGTTTGACTTAACTATCTTCCAAAATAATATTTAAAAATACTTATCAGGTAAAAATAATCTCATATTCATATTCTACGTATTTTTCTAATCAAATTTCATATATAATATGTTCAAATCGGAGTTACGGTTTAAAAGATATGAATGATTTAGAAAAGCATTTGTTTGACTTAAATATGATCCGGGGATGAATTACCTAAAAGATAAGGGAGGTTTAAAAAAATGTAAAATAACGGTTCGGGTGTGACTTAAAACAGGACTACAGGTTGAATTATCTGCAATGGAGGGGCTTTTCTGAAAAATGCCATGACAGACGAGAATAAACCCAATTTGCTTTATTATAGCAAATATGCATGTGTGTTGCAACGGGAGATTATGTAGGTGTGCTAGATATAAAAAAGTCTAAATCAAATGTCAGGATGAGATAAGAACTTTTAAAATATCATTTCACAAACTATGTCTAAGTGATGTCATGATGAAATAAGGGACTTCTAAAAATTCATTTAATAAACTAAACATGTGATGGTTTGATCACGATTTAATTTTCTAAGGCGCCACAACAACAAAAAATTGGCTGAGCAAACTGCATTGATAGACCCTGCTTGAGCTAGAGTGATGAATAATGTGCCTCGTCTTGACCTAGCGTAAGGGTGTTTACCATACCAGTACCATGGTACCAGAATAAACATAACTGTGTATGGAGGCAAAATAGACATTTATCATTTTTGCATAGCTTACAAGAACTAACCAATAGGAAGCTATGTCTATTTTTTTTTAGTCTCAGCGTTGTATGAAACACGAAGACCATTTTTAAACCCGACGCAAAGGGACTAAATAAAATCATAAAACGACCTCCACAGATCCCCTAATAAAACTTCTATGCAAGTGACAATTCATTTTGTTAATTATTTATAGATATGTTTCAATTTTTGGGAACATTTTCTACAATTCATGTACATGTTTTTCTATTTCGAGAATATATTTAAATACTGGATTGTTTTTAAAAAATTATGAATATTTTTTTATTTCATGAACATCTATTTGTGATTTGTGAATATTTTTATAATATGCGACCAATTATATGATTTTATTTTTTGAATTCATAAACAGTTTATGATTATTAGTATATTTTTAAAGATCACAAGTTTTTTAAATTTGGTTCTTTTGAAAATCCTGAATTAACTTAAAGAAGAAAAGTGAAAAATAAAAATGAAAAAGTAAAAAGCAAACAGGGGGCGCCACCATCCGCACATGGGCCGGCCCGTTAGGGCGTGCGAGAGGAGGAGGCACGTACATAGAAAAAAGGGTGGGAAGCGGGGATCGAACCAGGGACGCCTGCGTGGTAGACCATTGCCTTAGCCAACGGGCTGCTCGACTTCTTGTGTAACATAAGTGTATTATTCTTTAAGAAGCAAACCCAGGGGCGATGTTGAAATAAAACGAATCGTTTTACTCACGGATGGCATAGTGGGTAATTTTCTACCAACTTTGGGGGCAATTTAAATGACGTATGGACAGAAACTCAATTCTCTTTATTATTAATAAAGGTAAAGATATAGATGAGCTCCATCTTCATCAGCCGTCCACAAAAGAAGCAGCGCATGCTCTCCACCTTCAGTCGAGAGTAAGAAGCATGACCGCAATTAACAACTCATGTGCATGCATGCGAGAACGTACTAACCAGTTGATTCTCTCAGTTCCATCTTGATCCATCCATCTAGCCGGCCGGTTTGGCTGCACAAGTCGCCTTGCGGTCGTGCTTCTTACTCTCGACTCTCGTATCTGCGTTGCCAGTGCGGCGACCCAAGCCCGCGTGACGCGCATCCTGGACAGAGAGCTTGTACACGCCTGTACACAAGAGCTAGCATAAGCACTTGATAAAAAATTGGAACTTGGCTACGCACTGAGCAACCAAACCGGCCACATAAACACATGCAGTCAGAGATCTGCATGCAGCTACTCGGCTACGTACCCGTATGCAACAAACCAAGCCGGTTGGACAATTATTTTTTCATCAGTAGCATTTACTAAATTTTTGAGCACATATCACATCAAGGGCAAAAGGGTCTTTTCATGCGTCATTTAACACCGTTAACGCTTAAAATGGATGAAAGTGTTATACAAGACATAAAATTTAGAATCAGTGCCACAACGGGAAAAAAATTAATTTTCGATATCAAATAGGGCAAGAATATTCAAAAAAACTAACGTTAACACGTGTGGCATCTTGCACATCGCCCACACGCCTCCATCACCACTCATTTTGCCACGTATGAACAGATGACATCAACAGGAATTTTTTTAGTTTTCGGCTTAAAAATGTTTTATCTCCTAATTAAAAAATTAAATTAAAAATATGTTTCACCATTAAATTCGTCCTGACGAGATCTTAAAAACTAGACCCCATGTTGATATGTTTCGAAGAATTTTTTTTCCCAAAAGTTGCCACGATGTTTACACTGTAGTTGCCATAGTGCTTAAACTAAAGTTGCCATGTGGCAATTTTAGTTTGTAGAGCATGGCAATTTTAGTGTTTTTTTATGATGACAATTACTGTACTTTGACCATAAAAAATATTTTTTGTATGAACCATGCAATTTTAAGTGCATGTATCATTGTAATTTTAGTTTATGGTTCATGGCAAGTCTAGTTTTTTAATTCCTCGATTTATAATATGTCAAAATTTACTATAGAAGAAAATAGCTAAAACATATCATGGCAACTTTAGTGTAAACATCATGGCAATTCATATGCAGTAGACGTACGGAAGTCATATATGGAATGGTTCTACGGACTCCTCTCTAAGCAACCAACACCCCTGATTTGAGCTGGTGGGACCTCTCCTCCCTAATCTTCTCCAACCATAACTTCACATGTGAGTCTGTAACAAAAATCTCGCAGGAATCTGTCCGTGAGTCTAGCATTTCTCACTACAAAGTGTCTCTCATAGCAGTAGCAATAGGGCTTCGTGGTCTTCCTGTTCGTGCGTTCCTGATCTCCTCACCCATCAATTTATAGAGCGTAGCCGATCACTCTAGAAACAACCATTCAAACGGCAAGTACATACTCGAAAACTCAAATCAAATGGCACATGCAGAAAATAAGAGATGCCACCATGTATGGACATAAATCACACGCAAATCAACCATGGAGAAAGCATCAAATATGGCCTGCTAGGAGATAGACCAAAAGAATCAGGAAACAAATCGCTGCATACCCAACCAGCGGCTACCACGGAACCTCACCAGAATTACACGCGTCGGTCTATCATTAATCCGTTTAGAGGCAGTACGAATATTTAAAAAGGAGAAAAAAATGATTCCTATGGGATGTTGTTGTGGAATTGTCACGACAGATGTCCTAGTGTAAGGACTTAGTCGTGAGGCCAACGCATCTATGTGGTAGCTTGAGAGGGGTTGATCAAAACGAGAGACGCAACACACAAGACAAGGATTTAGACAGCTTCGGGCCCCGGGAAACATCATCCGGTAATAGCCCTACATGGTGTTTGTGGCTAGGTCTCATTATGCTCATGAGGGAGACGCCGTAAATTCGGCTCTCCTCTAGTTGTGTCTAGCCTTAACGATTATTTTCTTGCCCCCCTCTTGGGGTGCCCCGCCCCTCCTTATATAAGATGAAGGGACGAGTTATGATACGTCTCCAACGTATCTATAATTTTTGATTATTCCATGCTATTATATTACCTATTTTGGATGTTTATGGGCTTTATTATACACTTCTATATTATTTTTGGGACTAACCTATTAACCGGAGGCCCATCCCAAATTGTTGTTTTCTTGCCTATTTCAATGTTTCGAAGAAAAGGAATATCAAAGGGAGTCCAAACGGAATGAAACCTTCGGGAGAGTTATTTTTGGAACGGAAGCAACTCAGGAGACTTGGAGTGCACGTAAGGGAAGCAACGAGGAAGCCACGAGGCAGGGAGGCGTGCCCTACCCCCCTGGGCGCGCCCCCACCCTCGTGGGCCCCTCGTGGATCCCCTGACAGACTTCTTTTGCCTATATATGTCCACATACCCAAAAAACATTGAAAAACACAATAGATCGGGAGTTCCGCTGCCGCAAGCCTCTGTAGCCACTAAAAACCAATCGGGACCCTATTCCGGCACCCTGCTGGAGGGGGGATCCCTCACCGGTGGCCATCTTCATCACCCAGGCGCTCTCCATGGCGAGGAGGGAGTAGTTCACCCTCGGGGCTGAGGGTATGTACCAGTAGCTATGTGTTTGATCTCTCTCTATCTCATGTTCTTGAGGTGGTACGATCTTGATGTATCGCGAGCTTTGCTATTATAGTTGGATCTTATGATGTTTCTCCCCCTCTCGTCTCTTGTAATGGATTGAGTTTTCCATTTGAAGTTATCTTATCGGATTGAGTCTTTAAGGATTTGAGAACACTTGATGTATGTCTTGCGTGGGATACCCGTGGTGACAATGGGGTATTCTATTGATTCACTTGATGTATGTTTTGGTGATCAACTTGCGGGTTCAATGAACTTATGCATAGGGGTTGGCACACGTTTTCGTCTTGACTCTTCGGTAGAAACTTTGGGAAACTCTTTGAAGTACTTTGTGTTGGTTGAATAGATGAATCTGAGATTGTGTGATGCATATCGTCTAATCATACCCATGGATACTTGAGGTGACATTGGAGTATCTAGGTGACATTAGGGTTTTGGTTGATTTGTGTTTTAAGGTGTTATTCTAGTATGAACTCTATGATATATCGATGTAGCGACCCGACCTCAGATGGTCAAGTCTCTGTGCTCAGGTGTCATCCCTGGATCAGTAATGCTGACACCACACAGTACTTCGAAGGATTTATAACAGAGTAGCAATCACACACTTATTACATCGAATGTCTCAAAAGAGAACTTATTACAATAATATGGCTTAAGGCCATCTAATGCGATAACAGCGGAAGGCTTGGAAGATAAAGTGAGTCCATCAACTCCAACGGCATAGCTGAGCTGCACGGCAACGATCTACGAACCTTACTCTTCGTCTAAGAAGTCTGCAACATAATACGTTGCAGCCCGAGAATGGGTCAGCACATGGAATATGCTGGCAATGTAACACAAAAGAGCAATGACAGAATAATGCTACCACTACATGCATATTTGGCTGGTGGAAAGCTCTATGGTTACAGTTTTGCGAAAAGCCAATTTTTCTCTACTTCAAAGGAATCAGTTTTAATTTAACTATCATGGTGGTTGAAATATCATTTGAGAAGGTAACCCCAACTCAATGATCCCAATTAAAATAGTTAACAACCCAAGCAATATTAATTAAGAGTGTTGAGATACATGCGAATACTCAAGTACTAGATACTCAGAATTGTCCATAACCCGGGACACGGCTAACCATGATTAGATTGTACACTCTGCAGAGGTTTGCGCACTTTTCCCCACAAGACTCGATCGCCTCCGTTGATTTCTCGCACTACATGGTGTTTGAGAGACGGATGACCGAAACACAGTCTTTCAGAAGCATTAACTCTCTACTGCGGGCAGACCATACCAAACCTACAAACCCACTACCTGCTGATCCACCTCTTCAAGAGCTTCACACAACTTACTCAACTATGCTAGAGCCCATAATAGCTTGCGGCTGCACACGGAAGTTTCTAGCATGAATAGACTCGGTTCCCTTTGAGCCTGGGTGGCGGTCCATAGGAGAATCACACGGTAACCCCGGGATTTCCAAAAATAAAACAGGCAATCACTGGATACCCCAGGTGCCTCAATCCACCCAGATGTGTATTAAAGTTGCCACCTTAAGTAAACCATTAATTAACAATCTCACATCTGTCATGGATATCACTCAAACCCAATCCACGTCTACGAGCATAGCATGGCAATATAAGCATAACGTAGAAGTAACTCCCAAGGGTTTGATAATAAACAGGGTAATAGGTTCTACCTCAGCAACTACTTCCCAATACCCACAAGTTAAAGGCATCCTAATCATGCAATGTTTGAGGATTGAAACTAATGCATAAAAACTGGGTATGAAAAGAGTATGATCAATGTGTTACTTGCCTTGCTGACGATCCGGGAATCCTAGAGACTCGAAGTAACACGCTTCGCACTCCGGGAATTCTATCGCAAGCAAACAATAACATACATAAGCAACAATCAAAGATGCACAAGTAGAACTCCAAATAAAAGAGTTTGACCGGAGAGTTCAACTTAAGAACTCCGGTTTGCAAAAAGAATCAAATCAAAGGAAGCAACGAAACTCAAACGGCAGAAGAAACAACTTCGTTTTACTAATTTGGATCTAAGTCAAATTTTACAGAAGAAAAATCTTGTTTGAGTTGATTATTCAGAAAGAGGGTTTCGAGATGAAACTCCAGGCGCTTGAATCGCCTGATTCCGATAAACGAGCGAAGAGATAAACAAGTTTGAATATCGGATCAGAAATCGCGATCAGAATAATCACGGAATAAATCCGATAAAAGAAAAACGACGAACGGCTAAACGAACGAATGTTCGTTAGCTGAAACTAAACGGTGAACATGTTCGTTATAACGAACGAACGAACGGACGTTCGCTAAGTAAATAAACCGGGGAAAATAAACCGATCTAAAAAAATGAACTAGGGTTTTCTAAAAAGAACCGAAGGGTTTTCTGAAAAAAACCGGCGGCGAGGGTGGGTACCTCCGGCGAGGCTCGTCCGGCGGGGCGGGCGGCTCCGGCGGGTTCGGCGAGGGGCGGCGGGGCTTGGGGTGGTTGCGGGGTGGCGGCGGGAGGCGGCGGCGGCGGATCGGGGCTCGGGACGGGTTCCGACGGCGGCGGCGAGTGGCGGGTGGTGGCGAGGTGGTGGTGTGGCGGCGGGGCGGCGGCATATATAGGGGGCGGGGCGGGGCGGCTTGGGGAAGGGGGCGCCCGGGTGGAGTCCGGCTCGGACTCCCTCGGCGTTCGTGCCACACACGGCGGCGCGCGCGGGGAGGCGGCGGCGGCTGGCGGCTGGGCCAGCCTGCTCGGCTGGGACTTCGGCCCAGTCGGGCGCGAGTTTTTTTAAACATTCCGCCGACAGAAAAATTCCTAGAAAAATAAATAAAATCCAAAAATTCCAAAACAAGTTTTCTCCGTCTAAATAAAATATTTAGAACAAGATGAACTTTTCTTGGCCCCTAAAATGCAATTTTAAAACATGCAACATTTTTCTAGGGCAAATAAAAATCCCGAATAAGCTCAAATAAAATCCAAAAATAATTTTAATATTTTTCCTCCGATATTTCAATTATTTGGAGAAGTCATATTATCTCCCCTCATTTAATATTTTAAAATGAAATATTTTCCGGAGAGAAAATTAATTTAAAACAAATCCTCGTCTTCACTATTTGATAAAAATTTCAAATATGAAAATTAGAAAATCCCCAACTCTCTCCGAAGGTCCTTGAGTTGCTTAGGATCTCGAGGATTGCAAACGAAAAGCAATAAAATATGATATGCATGGATGATCTATGTATAACATGCCAAATTGGAAATTTGGGATGTTACAAACCTACCCCCCTTAAGATGAATCTCGCCCTCGAGATTCGGGTTGGCTAGAAAATAGGTGCGGATGGTCCTTGCGAATATCCTCTTCTCGCTCCCAGGTGGCTTCCTCCTCAGTATGATGACTCCACTGAACTTTGCAAAACTTGATCACCTTGTTGCGAGTGACTCGGCTATCAAACTCAAGAATCTTACTGGCTTCTCCTCATAGGTCAGATTATTATCCAGCTGAATCGCCTCCAAAGGTACTGTATCATTCAACGGTATATCGGCCATCTCAGCATGGCACTTCTTCAGCTGTGATACGTGAAACACATCGTGAACTCCTGACAATCCTTCTGGTAACTCCAGCTTGTAGGCAAC
This sequence comes from Triticum aestivum, assembly GCF_018294505.1. Lineage (NCBI taxonomy): Eukaryota > Viridiplantae > Streptophyta > Magnoliopsida > Poales > Poaceae > Triticum > Triticum aestivum. The sequence continues at coordinate 211,145,266 of NC_057801.1, forward strand.
TTCTCCCATCCGTTCCAAAATACGATACGGTCCTACAAATCTCGGGGCTAACTTTCCCTTAACTCCAAAACGTTTTACTCCCCTCAAGGGTGATACTCGTAGATAGGCTCTGTCTCCAATTTCATAGGTTACTTCCTTGCGTTTTGAATCTGCGTAACTCTTCTGTCTGGACTGAGCAATCTTTAGTCTGTCTCTGATCAGTTTAACCTTCTCCTCTGATTCCTTGATCAAATCTGGTCCAAACAACTGACGGTCTCCTACCTCGTCCCACATCAAGGGCGTTCTACATCTGCGTCCATACAGAGCTTCGAATGGTGCCATCTTCAAACTGGCCTGGTAACTGTTGTTATAAGAAAACTCTGCGTACGGCAAATTGTCATCCCAACTAGATCCATAATCTAGCGCACAGGCTCTCAACATGTCCTCCAGAATCTGATTGACTCTCTCTGTCTGCCCATCTGTCTGCAGGTGAAAAGCTGTACTGAACTCCAATCGGGTTCCCAAAGTCTGGTGTAGCTGATGCCAAAACTTTGAAGTAAACTGGGTTCCTCTATCTGATACGATGCTCCTCGGAACTCCATGTAAACATACGATCCTGGTCATATATATCTTGGCCAACTTTGCACTTGTATACGTTGTTTTCACCGGGATGAAGTGAGCTACCTTAGTCAATCGATCCACAACTACCCATATAGAATCATATCCTGCCTTGGTTCTGGGTAATCCGGTAATAAAGTCCATACCAAGTTTGTCCCACTTCCATTCGGGTATTGGCATAGGCTGTAACAGTCTTGCTGGCTTCTGATGTTCTGCCTTCACTCTCTGACATACATCACATACGGCTACATACTCGGCAATATCCTTCTTCATTCCAGTCCACCAGAAACGTTCCTTCAAGTCCAGATACATCTTGGTGTTTCCGGGGTGAATCGAGTATGGTGAGTCATGGGCCTCCTGAAGTATCAACTTCCTGATCTCCGAATTGTTGGGCACATAAATTCGGTCCTCAAACCACAAGGTATCGTGCTCATCCTCGCGAAAACCTTTGGCTTTACCTTCGCCCATCCTCTCTCTTATCTCAGCAATCTCTTTATCTTCCTTCTGAGCTTCTCGAATCTTGTCCAACAGGGTCGACTGAACTTCCATTGCTGCAAGAAAACCTCTTGGAACAATCTCCAATCGAAGTTCCATGATCTCTGCAGCTAACTCCTTTGGCATTCCCTTGCTCACAAGAACATTAGCATAACTCTTCCGGCTCAAAGCGTCTGCTACGACATTGGCTTTTCCTGGATGATAGTGTAGCTTCATATCGTAATCCTTTATAAGTTCCAACCATCTCCTCTGTCCGAGGTTCAACTCTTTCTGTGTGAAAATGTACTTCAAGCTCTTATGATCCGTGTACACATCACAACGGTTTCCAATAAGATAATGTCTCCAGGTCTTTAGTGCATGCACTACGGCTGCTAACTCCAAATCATGCGTGGCATAGTTCAACTCGTGTGGCTTCAGTTGTCGTGAGGCATACGAAACAACTTTTCCTTCCTGCATAAGCACACATCCAAGTCCCAAGCGAGAGGCGTCACAATACACTTGAAACTCCTTATGTATATCTGGCAAGGTCAGCACTGGGGCTGTAGTCAATCGCTCCTTCAGCTCTTGAAAACTTGTCTCGCACTCCTCCGTCCATTTGAACTTAGTATCCTTCTTTAACAATTCAGTCATTGGTTTAGCAATCTTGGAAAAATTCTCAATGAATCTCCGATAATATCCTGCCAGTCCAAGAAAACTGCGGATCTCGCCAACTGAAGTGGGTGCCAACCATTCAGTGACCGACTGAACCTTACTGGGATCCACTGCTATACCCTCTCCGGATATAACATGCCCAAGAAATCCAACTTCCTTCAACCAAAACTCGCACTTGCTGAATTTGGCGTATAACTGGTGTTCCCTGAGTTTCTCGAGAACCAAACGCAAGTGTTCCGCGTGCTCCTCTTTGTTCTTCGAGTATATCATAATATCATCAATGAATACCACAACAAACTTGTCCAAATACTCCATGAACACCTTGTTCATCATACTCATGAAATAGGCAGGGGCGTTAGTCAGTCCAAATGACATGACCGTATACTCATATAATCCATACCGTGTGGTAAACGCTGTCTTGGGTATATCCTGCTCTCGGATCTTCAACTGATGGTATCCCGATCGTAGATCAATCTTTGAAAACACCTTAGCTCCTTGTAACTGATCAAACAGATCATTAATCATCGGTAAGGGATACTTGTTCTTTATCGTTACTTCATTCAGAGCTCGGTAATCAACAACCATCCTCAGGGATTTATCCTTCTTCTCCACCAAAAGTACTGGGGCTCCCCAAGGTGACGAACTTCTACGAATTTAACCTTTCTCCAACAACTCCTTAATCTGCTTCTTAATTTCCTCCAGGTCATTTGCTGGCATCCGTTAGGGTCTCTTGGATATCGGCCCTGTTCCTGGCAATAGCTCTATCAAAAACTCGATGTCTCTATCCGGTGGCATACCTGGTAACTCTTCGGGGAAAACATCCGGAAAATCCTTTACTACAGGTACTTCCTCCTGTACAACTCCTGTGAGGGAGTTTACTTGGCTCCTTCTAGGCACATGCCTAGATACATACTTAATCCTTTTTCCCTCCGGGGTAGTAAGATAAATTGACTTACTAGAACAGTCAATACTTCCTCCATACTTTGACATCCAGTCCATACCTAATATCACATCCAATCCTTGCGACTCCAAGATAATTAGGTCAGACGGAAATACATGTGTGCCAATGATTAGGGGTATCTGGGTGCACCATCTGCTAGCCATGTACTCTGCTCCTGGCGAGCTCACTAAGAGGGGTGTCCTAAGGGTTTGGGTTGGTAACTTAAACTTTTCCACAAATCCCCTTGATATGTATGAATGCGATGCACCAGTATCGAAAAGAACAATAGCGGTAAATGACTGAACCAAAAACTTACCTATTACCGCGTCCGGCTGCTCTTCAACTCCTCCACGTTAACTTGGTTCACTTGTCCTTTGTTGAATGGATTGGGCTTCTTCCCTGCGCTCCCATTTCCATTCCCATTCTTCCCTTCAGAGCAGTCATTGGCATAGTGCCCTGTCTTCCCGCACTTGTAGCAAACAACTTGGCTTAAGTCCCTCTTTGCGGGTGTGGATGGGTTAGAGCGGTTCTGGTTATTGTTGGCTCCATTCCCATTCCCGTTCTTCGCACCATTATGGTTATGCGATCCTCCTCCAGCATGGTTATGACGTCCATGGTTATGAACAACTCCTCCCGAGTTCGGGGTTAAGCAGGGCTTCTGGTGAGCTCCTGAGTTGTATTTCCCTTGTCCATACTTCCTCTTACGATTATCAATCTGCTGCTGCTTCCCTTCAATCATTAGGGCCTTATCTACCAACTCCTGGTAGTTGTTGAAGGTTGCTACCATCAACTGCATGCTCATCTCATCATTCAGCCCTTCCATAAACTTCTCCTGCTTCGCGGCATCTGTGGCCACATCATCAGGGGCATAACGTGATAACTTGCTAAACTCATCCACGTATTGGCCAACAGTACGGTTCCCCTGGCGTAGGTTGCGAAACTCACGCTTCTTCATCTGCATAGCTCCAGTCGAGACATGGGCAGTGCGAAAAGCCTGCTGAAACTGAGCCCATGTGACAGTGTCGATAGGATAGGTGGCTGTGAAATTCTCCCACCATGCTGCTGCAGGTCCATCCAGTTGGTGTGCGGCAAAACGCACCTTCTCAGCATCTGTGCATCCTGCGGTGGTTAACTCCCTTCCAATACGACGTAGCCAATCATCTGCAACTATTGGCTCGATGCTACTGGAGAACACCGGCGGCTGTAACCTTAAGAAACGGGCGAGGTTATCCACTGGCGGCGGTTTGTTGTTGGCATTGCTGTTATTGGCATTGCCCTGGTTCTGAACTAGCAATTGCATCAAGGCATTCTGCTGCTGGATCAACTGGGTGATCTCCGGTGGGAAAACAAAATCGGGGTCTCTCCTCGGAGGCATCTGATGGGTTTAGATGGAAGAGATTAGAATAGAAAAAGATCTAGGGGAGAAACACTACCCATATGTATATGAGGCAAACACAAGCATTTCATTCAATCAATCAAGCAAGGGCATACAAAACGGTCTAGGACTATCGCAAAAGTGCTCACTACTACTAGTTACATGGGGGAAATACTATTTATCATATGTTGGTCATCTAGAAATTTTGATCAGTGAAGACTCCATAATGTCTGCTCCAGCTTCATCTTCGTAGTCATCATCACTTGAATCTGAGTCGGTGTCGTCGATGATGATGTAGTTGTCCGGACGAATGAGGTCTTCTCTCGGAACTGGTCCTCCCATGAAAATTCCGATCTTCTCAACTAGGTCGTCATTCTTCTCCAATAGGGTCTTGATTTCCTCCTCATATCCATCACGTGTGGACTTAAGTTCTTCCTCCAGCTCGAGGATCCTAGTCTTCGCCTTCTTCAACTCGATCATGTCTGCGCACATCTGGTTCTCCTGACCCCGAATGTGCTGGTTTTGCTCCTGGATAAAGGCTGCGACAGATCTATCCTTCCTGGTGCTGATCATCTCCCATTGTTCATCTCGGCGCCCACATATTTGATAGGTGGTATCCTCAAGTTCCTTGTTGTAGATTTCTCCAATGCGTCCCATGGTAATATGAGCTGCCATACTCTTGCCAAGGCTCCAAGTGGGTGCTTCGAAAGAAAACTCTATGGGTTTAGAATTTTGCAAGAACGTTCTTCCTGGAACTCGTACTTGAATCATCCAGCGCTCTTCTTCCGGTAGAGTGGCATTGTACGTCCCAGTGAAGCTTGGTATTCCAATATTCAAGTACCTAGTGACTTCCTTCAAGTGGCGTCCAAAAGGTGTGTCTTCATCCGGTTGTGCAAACTTGGTCTTCATCTCCTTCATCCTAAAGAGTGGAAAAGAAGAGGAGTCAGAAATGAGAAGAGAAGTGTGACCTATGGTTTATCTTAGTGGTCGTGTCCTACACTCAGCGTGTGCTCTGATACCATCTTGTAGCGACCCGACCTCAGATGGTCAAGTCTCTGTGCTCAGGTGTCATCCCTGGATCAGTAATGCTGACACCACACAGTACTTCGAAGGATTTATAACAGAGTAGCAATCACACACTTATTACATCGAATGTCTCAAAAGAGAACTTATTACAATAATATGGCTTAAGGCCATCTAATGCGATAACAGCGGAAGGCTTGGAAGATAAAGTGAGTCCATCAACTCCAACGGCATAGCTGAGCTGCACGGCAACGACCTACGAACCTTACTCCTCGTCTGAAAAGTCTGCAACATAATACGTTGCAGCCCGAGAACGGGTCAGCACATGGAATATGCTGGCAATGTAACACAAAAGAGCAATAACAGAATAATGCTACCACTACATGCATATTTGGCTGGTGGAAAGCTCTATGGTTACAGTTTTGCGAAAAGCCAATTTTTCCCTACTACAAAGGAATCAGTTTTAATTTAACTATCATGGTGGTTGAAACATCATTTGAGAAGGTAACCCCAACTCAATGATCCCAATTAAAATAGTTAACAACCCAAGCAAGATTAATTAAGAGTGTTGAGATACATGCGAATACTCAAGTACTAGATACTCAGAATTGTCCATAACCGGGGACACGGCTAACCATGATTAGATTGTACACTCTGCAGAGGTTTGCGCACTTTTCCCCACAAGACTCGATCGCCTCCGTTGATTTCTCGCACTACATGGTGTTTGAGAGATGGATGACCGAGACACAGTCTTTCAGAAGCATTAACTCTCTACTCCGGGCAGACCATACCAAACCTACAAACCCACTACCTGCTGATCCACCTCTTCAAGAGCTTCACGCAACTTACTCAACTATGCTAGAGCCCATAATAGCTTGCGGCTGCACACGGAAGTTTCTAGCATGAATAGACTCAGTTCCCTTTGAGCCTGGGTGGCGGTCCATAGGAGAATCACACGGTAACCCCGGGATTTCCAAAAATAAAACAGGCAATCACTGGATACCCCAGGTGCCTCAATCCACCCAGATGTGTATTAAAGTTGCCACCTTAAGTAAACCATTAATTAACAATCTCACATCTGTCATGGATATCACTCAAACCCAATCCACGTCTACGAGCATAGCATGGCAATATAAGCATAACGTAGAAGTAACTCCCAAGGGTTTGATAATAAACAGGGTAATAGGTTCTACCTCAGCAACTACTTCCCAATACCCACAAGTTAAAGCATCCTAATCATGCAATGTTTGAGGATTGAAACTAATGCATAAAAACTGGGTATGAAAAGAGTATGATCAATGTGTTACTTGCCTTGCTGACGATCCGGGAATCCTAGAGACTCGTAGTAACACGCTTCGCACTCCGGGAATTCTAGCGCAAGCAAACAATAACATACATAAGCAACAATCAGAGATGCACAAGTAGAACTCCAAATAAAAGAGTTTGACCGGAGAGTTCAACTTAAGAACTCCGGTTTGCAAAAAGAATCAAATCAAACGAAGCAACGAAACTCAAACGGCAAAAGAAACAACTTCGTTTTACTAATCTGGATCTAAGTCAAATTTTACAGACGAAAAAAATCTTGTTTGAGTTGATTATTCGGAAAGAGGGTTTCGATATGAAACTCCAGGCGCTTGAATCGCCTGATTTCGATAAACGAGCGAAAAGATAAACATGTTTGAATATCGGATCAGAAATCGCGATCAGAATAATCGCGGAATAAATCCGATAAAAGAAAAACGACGAACGGCTAAACGAACGAACGTTCTTTAGCAGAAACTAAAGGGTGAACGCGTTCGTTAGAACGAACGGACGAACGGACGTTTGCTAAGTAAATAAACCGGGAAAATAAACCGATCTAAAAAAACGAACTAGGGTTTTCTAAAAAACGAAGGGTTTTCTGAAAAAAAAACGGCGGCGAGGGTGGGTACCTCCGGCGAGGCTCGTCCGGCGGGGCGGGCGGCTCCGGCGGGTTCGGCGAGGGGCGGCGGGGCTTGGGGTGGCTGCCGGGGGTGGCGGCGGGATGGCGGCGGCGGCGCGGGCGGCTGCGGCGTCTCGGGCGGCGGCGGATCGGGGCTCGGATGGGCTCCGACGGCGGCGGCGAGTGGCGGGTGGTGGCTAGGTGGTTGGTGTGGCGGCGGGGGCGGCGGCATATATAGGGGCGGGGCGGGGCGGCTTGGGGAAGGGGGCGCCCGGGTGGAGTCCGGCTCGGACTCCCTCGGCGTCCGTGCCATGCACGGCGGCGCGCGGGGAGGCGGCGGCGGCTGGCGGCTGGGCGGCCTGCTCGGCTGGGCCTTCGGCCCAGTCGGGCGCGAGGTTTTTTTTTAAACATTCCGCCGACAGAAAAATTCCTAGAAAAATAAATAAAATCTAAAAATTCCAAAACAAGTTTTCTCCGTCTAAATAAAATATTTAGAACAAGATGAACTTTTCTTGGCCCCTAAAATGCAATTTTAAAACATGCAACATTTTTCTAGGGCAAATAAAAATCCCGAATAAACTCCAATAAAATCCAAAAATGATTTTAATATTTTTCCTCCGATATTTCAATTATTTTGGAGAAGTCATATTATCTCCCCTCATTTAATATTTTAAAATGAAATATTTTCCGGAGAGAAAATAATTAAAATCAAATCCTCGTCTTCACTATTTGATAAAAATTTCAAATATGAAAATTAGAAAATCCCCAACTCTCTCCGAAGGTCCTTGAGTTGCTTAGGATCTCGAGGATTGCAAACGAAAAGCAATAAAATATGATATGCATGGATGATCTATGTATAACATGCCAAATTGGAAATTTGGGATGTTACAATCGAATGGAAATAATAGCTTCGTGTTATTTTACTACAGACTCTTGAATAGATCGATCAGAAAGGATAACTTTGAGGTGGTTTCGTACCCTACAATAATCTCTTCGTTTGTTCTCCGCTATTAGTGACTTTGGAGTGACTCTTTGTTGCATGTTGAGGGATAGTTATATGATCCAGTTATGTTATCATTGTTGAGAGAACTTGCACTAGTGAAAGTATGAACCTTAGGCCTTGTTTCCTAGCATTGCAATACCATTTACGCTCACTTTTATCATTAGTTACCTTGCTGTTTTTATAATTTCAGATTACAAAAACCTATATCTACCATCCATATTGCACTTGTATCACCATCTCTTCGTCGATTCAATGCACCTATACAATTTACCATTGTATTGGGTGTGTTGGGGACACAAGAGACTCTTTGTTATTTGGTTGCAGGGTTGCTTGAGAGAGACCATCTTCATCCTACGCCTCCTAAAGATTGATAAACCTTAGGTCATCCACTTGAGGGAAATTTGCTAGTGTCCTACAAACCTCTGCACTTGGAGGCCCAACAACGTCTACAAGAAGAAGGTTGTGTAGTAGACATCAGATGCATGCAGAGTCAAACTCGGATTATAACTTAACCTATTTTGATGTCTTACCATGGGCTTCTCACCATTGGCTTCTTAACGTCTTGGGCTTCTTAACGTAAGCCGGTTTACAATCCCGCTTACAATCTGGTTTACAATCTGGCTTAACTGCCTGGCTTAACTGTCTGGCTTAACTATCCGGCTTACATGACTGTGTCTGCCGGCTTACAATGCTTGACTATGTCTGCCGGCTTACATGATTGTGTCTGCCGACTTAACCTGCTTACTGTTCCCGCCGGCTTATAGTCTGCCGGGTCACCAATGAAACATCAAGTCCCAGCCGGGTCATATCTCCGGTCGGGTCACACCGCGGAGTATATCCCCAACATTAGCCCCCGGTTTAATTTGGATCCATCCATGTTAAGCTGATCCTGTAAAACAAACACAAGAACAATTTTGACAGATTATGCTCTGGGTTAAGAACTCTTGTAAGCCGACACCTGCTCATCCTTAAGTCCTTGCCATTTCCTTCTTGTGGGAAGTCCGGGTCAATACACCAGCTTCATAATCAATTTGCTGACATTGGTTTCTCACAGAAAAATATTGTGAAGAATATTGGCCTTGAAATACTCATCTGATTTTCAGCCGGCTTGAAGATGTAGATCTCCATTATATTCATATCACTTGTAGCCCCTGATGTCTACTACACAACCTTCTTCTTGTAGACGTTGTTGGGCCTGCAAGTGCACAGGTTTGTAGGACAGTAGCAAATTTCCCTCAAGTGGATGACCTAAGGTTTATCAATCCGTGGGAGGCGTAGGATGAAGATGGTCTCTCTCAAGCAACCCTGCAACCAAATAACAAAGAGTCTCTTGTGTCCCCAACACACCCAATACAATGGTAAATTGTATAGGTGCACTAGTTCGGCGAAGAGATGGTGATACAAGTGCAATATGGATAGTAGATAAAGGTTTTTGTAATCTGAAAATATAAAAACAGCAAGGTAACTAATGATAAAAGTGAGCGTAAACGGTATTGCAATGATAGGAAACAAGGCCTAGGGTTCATACTTTCACTAGTGCAAGTTCTCTCAACAATAATAACATAGATAGATCATATAACAATCCCTCAACATGCAACAAAGAGTCACTCCAAAGCCACTAATAGCGGAGAACAAACGTAGAGATTATGGTAGGGTACGAAACCACCTCAAAGTTATTCTTTCGGATCAATCTATTCAAGAGTTTCGTACTAGAATAACACCTTAAGACACAAATCAACCAAAACCCTAATGTCACCTAGATACTCCATTGTCACCTCAAGTATCCGTGGGCATGATTATACGATATGCATCACACAATCTCAGATTCATCCAACCAACACAAAGTACTTCAAAGAGTGCCCCAAAGTTTCTACCGGAGAGTCAAGAAAACGTGTGCCAACCCCTATGCATAGGTTCATGGGCGGAACCCGCAAGTTGGTCACCAAAACATACATCAAGTGGCACGTGATATCCCATTGTCACCACAGATAAACACGGCAAGACATACATCAAGTGTTCTCAAATCAAAGACTCAATCCGATAAGATAACTTCAAGAGGGAAACTCAATTCATCACAAGAGAGTAGAGGGGGAGAAACATCATAAGATCCAACTATAATAGCAAAGCTCGCGATACATCAAGATCGTGCCATAGAGAGAACACGAGAGAGAGAGAGAGAGATCAAACACATAGCTACTGGTACATACCCTCAGCCCCGAGGGTGAACTACTCCCTCCTCGTCATGGATAGCGCCGGGATGATGAAGATGGCCACTGGTGATGGGTTCCCCCTCCGGCAGGGTGCCGGAACGGACTCCCAAGAGGTTTTTGGTGGCTATAGAGGCTTGCGGCAGTGGAACTCCCGATCTATCTTGATATTTTATGGTTTTAGGGTACGTAGGCTTATATAGGCGAAAGAAGTCGGTCAGGAGGTGCTCGAGGGGCACACGAGACAGGGGGGCGCGCCCTGTAGGGGGGAGGGCGCGCCCTCCTATCTCGTGGAGTCCTCGGGGATCTTCTGACGTGAACTCCAAGTCTAGAGGATCATATTCTTCCCAAAAATAACGTTGTCGAAGGTTTCATTCCATTTTTACTCCGTTTGATATTCCTTTTCTTCGAAATACTGAAACAGGCAATAAAACAGCAATATGGGCTGGGCCTCTGGTTAATAGGTTAGTCCCAAAAGTAATATAAAATTGTATAATAAAGCCCGTAATCATTCAAAACAGATAATAAAATAGCATGAATGCTTCATAAATTATAGATACGTTGTAGACGTATCAGCATCCCCAAGCTTAATTCCTACTCGTCCTTGAGTAGGTAAATGATAAAGAAAGAATTTATGAAGTGTGAATGCTAGAAGGTGCACAAGTTTGATCAATGATAATTTCAATCACCTTTTCTAGCATGATAATATGTCATAACAATAGTTCATCTCATAAAACTTCTCACGATAAAGTAACAAGCAATTCACATGTCAAAGCATAGACCATAAACTTTCTTGAAAACTAGCAAACTTCATTCTCAGTCATCAAACAATTGCAATTCATCTTATTTTCAGGAATAGCAAACTCCACATACTCAACTATCATATAGTCTTCTACAATTGCTAACACTCACGCAATACTAATGGTTATGGAGTTTCAATCGGACACTGAGAAAGATAGGGGCTTATAGTGTTGCCTCCCAACGTATTCACCTTTGGGTGATGTCAACAATAATAGTTCATGCTAACTTACATCCAATTGGATATATGTATCAGGATCACCCCAACACAAAGTGCTTGCCAAAGGATAAAATGAAAAAGGGAAAGGTGAAGATCACCTTGACTCTTGCATAAAGTAAAAAAAGATAGGCCCTTCGCAGAGGGAAGCAGAGGTTGTCATGCGCTTTTAGGGTTGGATGCACAAAATCTTAATGCGAAAGAACGTCACTTTATATTGCCCCTTGTATATGGACCTTTATTATGCAGTCCGTCGCTTTTATTGCTTCCATAACAAGATCGTACAAAGCTTATTTTCTCAGCACTAATAAGTCATGCATATTTAGAGAGCAATTTTTATTGCTTGCACCGATGACAACTTACTTGAAGGATCTTACTCAATCCATAGGTAGGTATGGTGGACTCTCATGGCAAAACTGGGTTTAAGGATATTTGGAAGCACAAGTAGTATCTCTACTTGGTGCAAGGAATTTTGGCTAGCATGAGGGGGAAAGGCAAGCTCAACATGTTTGAATGATCCATGACAATATACTTTAACTGAGATGTCGGAAAACATAAACCATTACGTTGTCTTCCTTGTCCAACATCAACTCTTTAGCATGTCATACTTAATGAGTGCTCCCAATTATAAAAGATGTCTAGGATAGTGTATTTATATGTGAAATCTCTCTTCCTTCAATATTCTTTCATGAATTGTTCAAATGACCAATACAATGCTTGCTAACCTTCAATAAATTTACAACCTCTACTTCTTAGATGTGAAGTCATTACTCCCCATGGGATAAGCAAATGAGACATATATAATTTCAGATTTATGACATTCAACTCATTCAACAATTTACTCATAGGATATAAGTGAAGCACACGAGTAAATGACAAACTACTCCAAAAAGATATAAGTGAAGATCAATGAGTAGCTAAATAATTATGTAACTATATGAAGACTCTCTCTCATTTAAGAATTTCAGATCTTGGTATTGTATTCAAACAGCAAGCAAAACAAAATAAAATGACATTGCAAGGATAGCACAACTCATGTGAAGAAGCAAAAACTTAGGTTCAACCGATACTAACCGATAGTTGTTGAAGAAGAAAGGTGGGATGCCTACCGGGGCATCCCCAAGCTTAGAGAGACTTCTTGAAATATTATCTTGGGGTGCCTTGGGCATCCCCAAGCTTGAACTTTTGTGTCTCCTTAATTCCTCTCATATCATGGTTTCTCTTTTTATCAAAAGCTTCATCCACACCAAACTCAACAAGAACTCGTGAGATAGGTTAGTATAAACCAATGCAAAACCTTATCATTTTCTACTGTAACAAATCACTAAAATTATTATTCAACATTGCATACTAAATGCCTCTGCATATTTAATACTCCTATCCTCAAATAGAATCATTAAACAAGCAAACATATGCAAACAATGCAAACATAACAGCAATCTGCCAAAACAGTACAGTCTGTAAAGAATGCAAGAGTATCAATACTTCCCTAACTCCAAAAATTATGAAATAAAATTCCCACTGTAGTAAATTTATCAGAGCTCATTATGCAAAAGGTTTCATCATTATATCATGCTCTGACTTTTCTAGGGAATTTTTGCAACAGCGGTAAACTTTCTGTTTTCAAACAGCAACATGTATACTAGCAAAATAAGCATGGCAAAGGCTATCCTTGACTTTTTTATTGAAACTAAAGATGCAAAACATTATTCTAAATAACATCAAGCAAATACTAACAAAATAAAATGACGCTCCAAGCAAAACACATATCATGTGGTGAATAAAAATATAGCTCCAAGTAAAGTTACCGATGAACGAAGACGAAAGAGGGGATGCCTTCCGGGGCATCCCCAAGCTTAGGCTCTTGGTTGTCCTTGAATATTACCTTGGGGTGCCTTGGGCATCCCCAAGCTTAGGTTCTTGCCACTCCTTATTCCATAGTCCATCGAATCTTTACCCAAAACTTGAAAACTTCACAACACAAAACTCAACAGAAAACTCGTAAGCTCCGTTAGTATAAGAAATAAAACAACCACTTAGGTACTGTAATGAACTCATTCTAAATTCATATTGTGTAATATCTACTGTATTCCAACTTCTCTATGGTTCATACCACTTAATACTAGCCATAGATGCATCAAAATAAGCAAACAACACATAGAAAACAGAATCTGTCAAAAACAGAACAGTCTGTAGTAATCTGTATCAAACGTATACTTCTGGAACTCCAAAATTCTACCAAATTAGGAAATCCTAACAAATTCGTGTACCAATCCATAGCAAAAAGAATCAGATCAAAATCACGTTTCTGTGAATTAGCAAAACTAATTTACTAGGTGCAAAAGTTTCTGATTTTCAGCAGGATCAACACAACTATCACCGTAAGCTATCCTAAAGGTCTTACTTGGCACTTTATTGAAATAAAAGCTATAAAACATGATTACTACAGTAGCATAATCATGTGAACACACAAAAACAGTAAGGATAGATATTGGGTTGTCTCCCAACAAGCGCTTTTCTTTAATGCCTTTCTAGCTAGGCATGATGATGACAATGATGCTCACATAAAAGATAAGAATTGAAACATAACGGGAGCATCATGAAGCATATGACTAGCACATTTAAGTCTAACCCACTTCCTATGCATAGGGATTTTGTGAGCAAACAACTTATGGGAACAATAATCAACTAGCATAGGAAGGTAAAACAAGCATAGCTTCAAGATTTTCAACACATAGAGAGGAAACTTGATATTATTGCAATTCCTACAAGCATATGTTCCTCCCTCATAATAATTTTCAGTAGCATCATGAATGAATTCAACAATATAACCAGCACCTAAAGCATTCTTTTCATGATCTACAAGCATAGAAATTTTACTACTCTCCACATAAGCAAATTCTTCTCATTCGGAATAGTGGGAGTATCATAAGAGACTTGAACACTAAAAATTGTTTCCACATTAAAAGAGTAATGTTCAGAAAAAGGGTAATCATAATCATGACAAGATTTGTAAATATAATCATCACTACTTTTTATAGCATAAGTTTCATCACAATAATCATCATAAGTAGCAACTTCGTTCTCATCATAATCGATTGAAACCTCTCCCAAGATAGTGGAATCACTAAATAAAGTTGACACTCTTCCAAATCCACTTTCGTATTCATCACAATAAAATTCAACATCCTCCAAAATAGTGGGATCACTACTTCCTAAAGTTGACACTCTTCCAAACCCACTTTCATCAATATAATCATCATAGGTAGGAGGCATGCTATCATCATAACAACTTTGCATATCAAAACTTGGGATGCTAAAAATATCATCTTCATTAAACATAGCATCCCCAAGCTTGGGACAAACATTAATTTCAGCAAATATATTCTCAAATATTTCATCCTCATCAAACATAGCTTCCCCAAGCTTGGGCCTTTCATATCATAAGCATAATCACTCTCATCATTAAAAATATGGATAGCACCAATAGTATAGCAATTATCATCATCACAATGAGTAGTAGGAGCAACATCATTTGGGAGGGATACCTTTTTACCTTTGTTGCCCCTTCTTTTCCTTTTCTTTTTCACATTATGTGTGGGTTCAACCTTCCTCTTTGAGCTCCTTATTGACGAGATTGGTTGAATAGAAAGCTCCTCCTCGTTACCTGATTCATCATAAGAAATAATAGGAGGATATTGGGAAGTCTCTTCCCTTTCATTAGTATTCTCATCATCTTCTATTTGCTTTCTTTTCTTTAGGTAATTGGCAATATAAGGATTTTCAATGCAATTCTCCGCACAAAACATATAAATCTTTTCTAGATCAATATCAAGGAAATGCTTAAGATTAAATTCTGGAATAGGCTTAGTTAAACGTTTCAACTCTTCATAACCCAAAAGCAAACTAAGTTCATTATAATGTGCAAGGGAAATCAATCATCACAATTTTTGGACACGATTCGGTCATGAAACAATTTGCATTGGAGATGTAAATGACCACGTTCATTGCAAAGTTCACAAGTACGGCAAAGGAATTTTAAATTTTCAGCACTCACATCTAGCCTTTCTTGCAACCATTTAGTTTCTAAATGCTTATGCCTCTTGCAATAAATATCTTCTCTATTTGGTGTGTTCATGCAAACATGCACTCCACAAAAGTTGACATGCTCATAAGAGATATTTTCATCATGACTAGAGCAATCATCATTAATACTATGGATATTCAAGGAGTTTATACTAACAACATTGCAATCATGCTCATCATTCAAAGATTAGTACCAAGCATTTTAATGCACTCTTCTTCTAGCACTTGAGCACAATTTTCCTTTCCATCAAACTCACGAAAGATATTAAAAAGACGAAGCGTATGAGACAAACTTAACTCCATTTTTTTGTAGTTTTCTTTTATAAACTAAACTAGTGATAAAACAAGAAACAAAAAGATTCGATTGCAAGATCTAAAGATATACCTTCAAGCACTCACCTCCCCGGCAACGGCGCCAGAAAAGAGCTTGATGTCTACTACACAACCTTCTTCTTGTAGACGTTGTTGGGCCTGCAAGTGCACAGGTTTGTAGGACAGTAGCAAATTTCCCTCAAGTGGATGACCTAAGGTTTATCAATCCGTGGGAGGCGTAGGATGAAGATGGTCTCTCTCAAACAACCCTGCAACCAAATAACAAAGAGTCTCTTGTGTCCCCAACACACCCAATACAATGGTAAATTGTATAGGTGCACTAGTTCGGCGAAGAGATGGTGATACAAGTGCAATATGGATAGTAGATAAAGGTTTTTGTAATCTGAAAATATAAAAACAGCAAGGTAACTAATGATAAAAGTGAGCGTAAACGGTATTGCAATGATAGGAAACAAGGCCTAGGGTTCATACTTTCACTAGTGCAAGTTCTCTCAACAATAATAACATAGATAGATCATATAACAATCCCTCAACATGCAACAAAGAGTCACTCCAAAGACACTAATAGCAGAGAACAAACGTAGAGATTATGGTAGGGTACGAAACCACCTCAAAGTTATTCTTTCGGATCAATCTATTCAAGAGTTCGTACTAGAATAACACCTTAAGACACAAATCAACCAAAACCCTAATGTCACCTAGATACTCCATTGTCACCTCAAGTATCCGTGGGAATGATTATACGATATGCATCACACAATCTCAGATTCATCCAACCAACACAAAGTACTTCAAAGAGTGCCCCAAAGTTTCTACCGGAGAGTCAAGAAAACGTGTGCCAACCCCTATGCATAGGTTCATGGGCGGAACCCGCAAGTTGGTCACCAAAACATACATCAAGTGGCACGTGATATCCCATTGTCACCACAGATAAACACGGCAAGACATACATCAAGTGTTCTCAAATCAAAGACTCAATCCG
The DNA here is from genome assembly GCF_018294505.1 of Triticum aestivum. Lineage (NCBI taxonomy): Eukaryota > Viridiplantae > Streptophyta > Magnoliopsida > Poales > Poaceae > Triticum > Triticum aestivum. The sequence continues at coordinate 211,161,894 of NC_057801.1, forward strand.
ATAAGATAACTTCAAGAGGGAAACTCAATTCATCACAAGAGAGTAGAGGGGGAGAAACATCATAAGATCCAACTATAATAGCAAAGCTCGCGATACATCAAGATCGTGCCATAGAGAGAACACGAGAGAGAGAGAGATCAAACAAATAGCTACTGGTACATACCCTCAGCCCCGAGGGTGAACTACTCCCTCCTCGTCATGGATAGTGCCGGGATGATGAAGATGGCCACCAGTGATGGGTTCCCCCTCCGACAGGGTGTCGGAACAGACTCCGGCGAGGTTTTTGGTGGCTATAGAGGCTTGCGGCGGCGGAACTCCCGATCTATCTTGATATTTTATGGTTTTAGGGTACGTAGGCTTATATAGGCGAAAGAAGTCGGTCGGGAGGTGCTCGAGGGGCCCATGAGACAGGGGGGCACACCCTGTAGGGGGGGGCGCCCTCCTATCTCGTGGAGTCCTTGGGGATCTTCTGACGTGAACTCCAAGTCTCCAGGATCATATTCTTCCGAAAAATAACGTTGCCGAAGGTTTCATTCCGTTTGGACTTTGTTTGATATTCCTTTTCTTCGAAATACTGAAACAAACAATAAAACAGCAATATGGCTGGGCCTCCGGTTAATAGGTTAGTCCCAAAAGTAATATAAAAGTGTATAATAAAGCCCATAATCATTCAAAAAAGGTAATAAAATAGCATGAATGCTTCATAAATTATAGATACGTTAGAGACGTATCAGCCCCCAAGGGCCGGGTCATTATGCAATAATGAGCAGGGACTTTGTAAATATGATCATGTAGACTTGAGCAGCAACGTGTAGCCCCCAAGGGCTGGGTCGGTAAGATAATACTGAGCCGGGACTTTCTATATAATTCATTGATAATAACATCATATGATGTAATCTCCACCATGGGGCTTGAACCCACGTCCATAAGGTTAAGAGCTTTGTACTCTACCAACTTAGTAGTGGATCTTTCAATATAATGGGTTGAGGCTTGTGTACCTTGAATTTTTGACAGGAGCAATTGGTAGCCCCCAAGGGCCGGCGCATTATAATGGGATGAGTCGGGTCTTCAATAAGTTGATCAAAAAATGACTTTACATTAGCCCCCAAGTGCCATGGTGCATGCTGGCAGTGACATGGGACTTGCATATTTGATGTAATCTCAATTTGAATAATGTAGCCCCCAAGTGCTGGGTCGTAAGCCTGCAGCGACTTGGGACTATTCCCTCCATTGTAAAAATAAATCATGTCTATTAATAAAATAATAACCATTGCACTGAAGCGACTTTGAAGACCTCCATCATAATATTGGCTATTGATAACCATAATAAAAATCCAGCCATGTTAGCTATTAAAGATTTGAATAATATAATCCGGTTTGGAAAACCGGTTCCTGCGATATTGAATCGTACTGCCGGTTTAGGATACCTGTGCAATAAGGGTGATAACCCAATCTTTAGAAGCCAAAAGATCCAAATATTTATGATTGTCATATGCTGGCGACTTATCATCCAAAGTCAAGCCGGGTTAATCAAAACCACATATATGCTTCTGATATGAGCAAAATGTCTCAAGACAAACCCAAAAGACTGTTTTCAAAAAACTTAAGCCAAACAAAGAGAAAAATTGAGGCTTCTGATTCGAATATGATCAATAAGCCGGACCAAAAAGGGGTTCAGCTAGGATTCAAATACGATCATGAAGGCCCCTAGTGGTTTTGGCGTTGCGCCGATCAAGAGGGTACCGACAGCTATGTTCTCTTTGGTTCGAATACGACCTATGTTTGAACACGAAGCCCCCAAATGACCTTGAGAGTTTTTTAACGACTTTGATTCGAATACGATCAAAGTCGGACCCAAAAGGGGTTAAGCTATGATTCGAATACGATCAAGAAGCCCCCAAGTGGGTTTGGCATTGTGCCGATCAAGAGGGTACCGACAGCTATGTTCTCTTTGGTTCGAATACGACCTATGTTTGAACAGGAAGCCCCCAAATGACCTTGAGATTTTTTAACGACTCTGATTTGAATACGATCAAAGTCGACCAAAAGGGGTTAAGCTAGATTCGAATACGATCAGCCCCAATTGGTCTTTGGAATAGGGTACCTATGTTTGAGCTATGCTTTGCAACAGACTCTCTTTTGTCCCTTTAATTTTTCATGAGAACTCGAGCTTTGCGAGAGATAAATTCTTCTTGAGCCGGAATTTTTCCGGACGGCCTTTAAACTGGTGACATTTATTGAGCTATGTCCATGTAGCCCCCGAGTCTTTAAGGCAACTCAATGAGTTGGCTTAAGATTCTCCATAGTTGACCGTGATATAGACCAGTTTGAATCCTGCATTGAAGAACTTGCAAGCCAAAGTAATCGCTTTTTTAAAGAAAATAATATGTAATATAAAATATACTGGATGGATTTCACCTGATATGCCAGGCCAGTAATTATCCACCGCAAAGTTGATGATCACGGTGAAGCTGAAATCAATCATGGGTGAGCCGGCTGCGGCGTTGTGAGCCAGCGCGGACGGGCAAGTCAATCGCAGGCACGATAAGCCGTGCACACGGGCGAGTCAGCCGAGTTGTGTTGATGTAGCAAGGGCGGCGACTTGCACATGTATCCGTCGAGCAACATATTATGCGCAGACACCAATGCAGATGTCACCGGCTCGCACTTCGTACTCGTAGTCTTGGATCGGTTGGATCGTGAAGACGTACGACTACATCAACCGCGTTGTCATAGCGCTTCCGCTTACGGTCTACGAGGGTACGTGGACACACTCTCCCCTCTCGTTGCTATGCATCACCATGATCTTGCGTGTGCGTAGGAAATTTTTTGAAATTACTACGTTCCCCAACAGTGGTGTTAGAGCCTGGTTTTATGCGTATATGTCATATGCACGAGTAGAACACAAGTGAGTTGTGGGCGATACAAGTCATACTGCTTACCAGCATGTCATACTTTGGTTCGGCGGTATTATGAGATGAAGCGGCCCAGACCGACATTACGCGTACGCTTACGCGAGACTGGTTTCACCGTTACGAGCACTCATGCTTAAAGGTGGCTAGCGGGTGTCTGTCTCTCTCACTTTAGATAAATCGAGTGTGGTTACGCCCGGTCCTTGCGAAGGTTAAAACACACTAACTTGACGAACTATCGTTGTGGTTTTGATGCGTAGGTAAGAACGGTTCTTGCTCAGCCCGTAGCAGCCACGTAAAATTTGCAACAACAAAGTAGAGGACGTCTAACTTGTTTTTGCAGGGCATGTTGTGATGTGATATGGTCAAGACGTGATGCTAAATTTTATTGTATGAGATGATCATGTTTTGTAACCGAAGTTATCGGCAACTGGCAGGAGCCATATGGTTGTCGCTTTATTGTATGAAATGCAAACGCCTTGTAATTGCTTTACTTTATCACTAAGCAGGTAGCGATAGTCGTAGAAGCAATAGATGGCGTAACGACAACGATGCTACGATGGAGATCAAGGTGTCGCGCCGGTGACGATGGTGATCACGACGGTGCTTCGGAGATGGAGATCACAAGCACAAGATGATGATGGCCATATCATATCACTTATATTGATTGCATGTGATGTTTATCCTTTATGCATCTTATCTTGCTTTGATTGACGGTAGCATTTTAAGATGATCTCTCACTAAAATTATCAAGAAGTGTTCTCCCTGAGTATGCACCGTTGCCAAAGTTCTTCGTGCTGAGACACCACGTGATGATCGGGTGTGATAGGCTCTATGTTCAAATACAACGGTGCAAAACAATTGCACACGCGGAATACTCAGGTTAAACTTGACGAGCCTAGCATATAACAGATATGGCCTCGAAACACGGAGACCGAAAGGTCGAGCATGAATCATATAGTAGATATGATCAACATATTGATGTTCACCGTTGAAACTACTCCATCTCACGTGACGACCGAACATGGTGTAGTTGATATGGATCACGTAATCACTTAGAGGATTAGAGGGATGTCTATCTAAGTGGGAGTTCTTAAGTAATATGATTAATTGAACTTAATTTATCATGAACTTAGTACCTGATAGTATTTTGCTTGTCTATGTTTGTTGTAGATAGATGGCTCGTGCTATTGTTCCGTTGAATTTTAATGCGTTCCTTGAGAAAGCAAAGTTGAAAGATGATGGTAGCAATTACACGGACTGGGTCCGTAACCTGAGGATTATCCTCATTGCTGCACAGAAGAATTATGTCCTGGAAGCACCGCTGGGTGCCAGGCCTGCTGCTGATGCAACTGACGACGTTAAGAACGTCTGGCAGAGCAAAGCTGATGACTACTCGATAGTTCAGTGTGCCATGTTTACGGCTTAGAACCGGGTCTTCAACGACGTTTTGAACGTCATGGAGCATATGAGATGTTCCAGGAGTTGAAGTTAATATTTCAAGCAAATGCCCGGATTGAGAGATATGAAGTCTCCAATAAGTTCTATAGCTGCAAGATGGAGGAGAATAGTTCTGTCAGTGAACACATACTCAAAATGTCTGGGTATAATAATCACTTGATTCAACTGGGAGTTAATCTTCCTGATGATAGTGTCATTGACAGAATTCTTCAATCACTGCCACCAGCTACAAGAGCTTCGTGATGAACTATAATATGCAAGGGATGGACAAGACTAATTCCGAGCTCTTCGCAATGCTAAAAGCGCGGAGGTAGAAATCAAGAAGGAGCATCAAGTGTTGATGGTCAACAAGACCACCAGTTTCAAGAAAAAGGGCAAAGGGAAGAAGAAGGGGAACTTCAAGAAGAACAGCAAACAAGTTGCTGCTCAAGAGAAGAAACCCAAGTCTGGACCTAAGCCTGAGACTGAGTGCTTCTACTGCAAGCAGACTGGACACTGGAAGCGGAACTGCCCCAAGTATTTGGCGGATAAGAAGGATGGCAAGGTGAATAAAGGTAAATGTGATATACATGTTATTGATGTGTACCTTACTAATGCTCGCAGTAGTACCTGGGTATTTGATACTGGTTCTGTTGCTAATATTTGCAACTCGAAACAGGGACTACGGATTAAGCGAAGATTGGCTAAGGACGAGGTGACGATGCGCGTGGGAAATGGTTCCAAAGTCGATGTGATCGCGGTCGGCACGCTACCTCTACATCTACCATCGGGATTAGTTTTAGACCTAAATAATTGTTATTTGGTGCCAGCGTTGAGCATGGACATTATATCTGGATCTTGTTTGATGCGAGACGGTTATTCATTTAAATCAGAGAATAATGGTTGTTCTATTTATATGAGTAATATCTTTTATGGTCATGCACCCTTGAAGAGTGGTCTATTTTTATTGAATCTCGATAGTAGTGATACACATATTCATAGTGTTGAAACCAAAAGATGCAGAGTTGATAATGATAGTGCAACTTATTTGTGGCACTGCCGTTTAGGTCATATCGGTGTAAAGCGCATGAAGAAACTCCATACTGATGGACTTTTGGAATCACTTGATTATGAATCACTTGGTACTTGCGAACCGTGCCTCATGGGCAAGATGACTAAAACACCGTTCTCCGGAACTATGGAGCGAGCAACTGATTTGTTGGAAATCATACATACTGATGTTTGTGGTCCAATGAATGTTGAGGCTCGCGGCGGGTATCGTTATTTTCTCACCTTCACAGATGATTTGAGCAGATATGGGTATATCTACTTAATGAAACACAAGTCTGAAACATTTGAAAAGTTCAAAGAATTTCAGAGTGAAGTGGAAAATCATCGTAACAAGAAAATAAAATTTCTACGATCTGATCGTGGAGGAGAATATTTGAGTTACGAGTTTGGTTTACATTTGAAACAATGCGGAATAGTTTCGCAACTCACGCCACCCGGAACACCACAACGAAATGGTGTGTCCGAACGTCGTAATCGTACTTTACTAGATATGGTGCGATCTATGATGTCTCTTACTGATTTACCGCTATCGTTTTGGGGTTATGCTTTAGAGACGGCCGCATTCACGTTAAATAGGGCACCATCAAAATCCGTTGAGACGACGCCTCATGAACTGTGGTTTGGCAAGAAACCAAAGTTGTCGTTTCTTAAAGTTTGGGGCTGCGATGCTTATGTGAAGAAACTTCAACCAGATAAGCTCGAACCCAAATCGGAGAAATGTGTCTTCATAGGATACCCAAAAGAGACTGTTGGGTACACCTTCTATCACAGATCTGAAGGCAAGATTTTCGTTGCTAAATTCGGATCCTTTCTAGAGAAGGAGTTTCTCTCGAAAGAAGTGAGTGGGAGGAAAGTAGAACTTGATGAGGTAACTGTACCTGCTCCCTTATTGGAAAGTAGTTCATCACAAGAACCGGTTCCTGTGACAACTACACCAATTAGTGAGGAAGCTAATGATATTGATCATGAAACTTCAGATCAAGTTTCTACTGAACCTCGTAGGTCTACCAGAGTAAGATCCGCACCAGAGTGGTACGGTAATCCTATTCTGGAAGTCATGTTACTTGACCATGATGAACCTACGAACTATGAGGAAGCGATGATGAGCCCAGATTCCGCAAAATGGCTAGAGGCCATGAAATCTGAGATGGGATCCATGTATGAGAACAAAGTATGGACTTTGGTTGACTTGCCCGATGATCGGCAAGCCATTGAGAATAAATGGATCTTTAAGAAGAAGACTGACGCTGATGGTAATGTAACTGTCTATAAAGCTCGACTTGTTGCGAAAGGTTTTCGACAAGTTCAAGGGGTTGACTACGATGAGACTTTCTCACCCGTAGCGATGCTTAAGTCTGTCCGAATCATGTTAGCAATTGCTGCATTTTATGATTATGAAATTTGGCAAATGGATGTCAAAACTGCATTCTTGAATGGATTTCTGGAAGAAGAGTTGTATATGATGCAACCAGAAGGTTTTGTTGATCCAAAAGGTGCTAACAAAGTGTGCAAGCTCCAGCGATCCATTTATGGACTGGTGCAAGCATCTCGGAGTTGGAATAAACGCTTTGATAGTGTGATCAAAGCATATGGTTTTATACAGACTTTTGGAGAAGCCTGTATTTACAAGAAAGTGAGTGGGAGCTCTGTAGCATTTCTGATATTATATGTAGATGACATATTATTAATTGGAAATGATATAGAATTTCTGGATAGCATAAAGGGATACTTGAATAAAAGTTTTTCAATGAAAGACCTCGGTGAAGCTGCTTACATATTGGGCATCAAGATTTATAGAGATAGATCAAGACGCTTAATAGGACTTTCACAAAGCACATACCTTGATAAAATTTTGAAAAAGTTCAAAATGGATCAGGCAAAGAAAGGGTTCTTGCCCGTGCTACAAGGTGTGAAGTTGAGTCAGACTCAATGCCCGACCACAGCAGAAGATAGAGAGAAAATGAAAGATGTTCCCTATGCTTCAGCCATAGGCTCTATCATGTATGCAATGCTGTGTACCAGACCTGACGTATGCTTAGCAATAAGCTTGGCAGGAAGGTACCAAAGTAATCCAGGAGTGGATCACTGGACAGCGGTCAAGAACATCCTGAAATACCTGAAAAGGACTAAGGATATGTTTCTCGTATATGGAGGTGACAAAGAGCTAGTCGTAAATGGTTACGTCGATGCAAGCTTTGACACTGATCCGGACGATTCTAAATCGCAAACCGGATACGTGTTTTTATTAAACGGTGGAGCTGTAAGTTGGTGCAGTTCTAACAAAGCGTCGTGGCGGGATCTACATGTGAAGCGGAGTACATAGCTGCTTCGGAAGCAGCAAATGAAGGAGTCTGGATGAAGGAGTTCATTTCCGATCTAGGTGTCATACCTAGTGCATCGGGACCAATGAAGATCTTCTGTGACAATACTGGTGCAATTGCCTTGGCAAAGGAATCCAGATTTCACAAGAGGACCAAGCACATCAAGAGACGCTTCAATTCCATCCGGGACCAAGTCCAGGTGGGAGACATAGAGATTTGCAAGATACATACGGATCTGAATGTTGCAGACCCATTGACTAAGCCTCTCTCACGAGCAAAACATGATCAGCACCAAGACTCCATGGGTGTTAGAATCATTACTGTGTAATCTAGATTATTGACTCTAGTGCAAGTGGGAGACTGAAGGAAATATGCCCTAGAGGCAATAATAAAGTTATTATTTATTTCCTCATATCATGATAAATGTTTATTATTCATGCTAGAATTGTATTAACCGGAAACATGATACATGTGTGAATACATAGACAAACATAACGTCACTAGTATGCCTCTACTTGACTAGCTCATTAATCAAAGATGGTTATGTTTCCTAACCATAGACATGTGTTGTCATTTGATTAATGGGATCACATCATTAGGAGAATGATGTGATTGACATGACCCATTCCGTTAGCCTAGCACTTGATCGTTTAGTATATTGCTATTGCTTTCTTCATGACTTATACATGTTCCTGTAACTATGAGATTATGCAACTCCCGTTTACCGGAGGAACACTTTGGGTGCTACCAAACGTCACAACGTAACTGGGTGATTATAAAGGAGTACTACAGGTGTCTCCGAAGGTACATGTTGGGTTGGCGTATTTCGAGATTAGGTTTTGTCACTCCGATTGTCGGAGAGGTATCTCTGGGCCCTCTCGGTAATGCACATCACTATAAGCCTTGCAAGCAATGTAGCTAATGAGTTAGTTACGGAATGATGCATTACGTAACGAGTAAAGAGACTTGCCGGTAACGAGATTGAACTAGGTATTGGATACCGACGATCGAATCTCGGGCAAGTAACATACCGATGACAAAGGGAACAACGTATGTTGTTATGCGGTTTGACCGATAAAGATCTTCGTAGAATATGTAGGAGCCAATATGGGCATCCAGGTTCCGCTATTGGTTATTGACCGAGAATGTTCTAGGTCATGTCTACATAGTTCTCGAACCCGTAGGGTCCGCACGCTTAACGTTACGATGACAGTTTTATTATGAGTTTATAAGTTTTGATGTACCTAAGTTTGTTCGGAGTCCCGGATGTGATCACGGACATGACGAGGAGTCTCGAAATGGTCGAGACATAAAGATTGATATATTGGACGACTATATTCGGACACCGGAAGTGTTCCGGTGATTTTCGGAGAAACCGGAGTGCCGGAGGGGTTACCGGAACCCCCCGGGAGAAGTATGGGCCTTAGTGGGCCTGAGGGGAGAGAGAGGGCAGCCAGCCCAGGAGGCGGCGCGCCCCCCATGAGGAGTCCGAATTGGACTAGGGGAGGGGGCGCGTCCCCCTTTCCCTCTCCCTCTCCCTCTCTTTCCTTCCCCTTCCTCCTTCCTAGTGGGACTAGGAAAGGGGAGTCCTACTCCCACTAGGAGGAGGACTCCCCCCTTGCTCCTTTATATACGGGGGCAGGGGGCACCCTAGAACACACAAGTTGATCTACGTGATCGTTCCTTAGCCGTGTGCGGTGCCCCCTCCACCATATTCCACCTCGGTCATATCGTCATGGAGTTTAGGCGAAGCCCTGCGCCGGTAGAACATCATCATCGTCACCACGCCGCCGTGCTGACGAAACTCATCCCTGACACTTTGCTGGATCGGAGTCCGGGGATCGTCATCGAGCTGAACGTGTGCTGAACTCGGAGGTGCCGTACGTTCGGTACTTGGATCGGTCGGACCGTGAAGACGTACGACTACATCAACCGCGTTGTCATAACGCTTCCGCTTACGGTCTACGAGGGTACGTGGACACACTCTCCCCTCTCGTTGCTATGCATCACCATGATCTTGCGTGTGCGTAGGATTTTTTTTGAAATTACTACGTTCCCCAACACAAGCATCCTCGTTTGCTTCTCCACCTCCATCTCAAGCCTCCTCCTTTTGGATCTCCATGAAAGCCTTCATTTGCTCTTCCTTGTCTTGTCGGCGCTTCTCCTCCCTTGAGTCCTTCTTGGTCATCATATCCTCCACAGGTGCGATCAAGGCGTTCGACGCCGCATCCCCTTGTCCTCCTTCTTTAAGTTGGTCTTCCCCCGCGGTCATGGCTTCTCACCCTCCAACCTCCTCCACGATCTTCTTCCCCCCGCGGCATTGCACCTTGAACTTATCCTCGTCTTTTATGACCCTCTAACAATGGGATAGGTTGAAGGACTTGCCATCGTGTTGGACCTTGAATGCCTCCAAAGCTTGGAATGCGTACAAATGAATTGCATGCAAGCATATAATGGATATGGAAATGGAAATTGACATGCAAGCATAAATGGAATGACACAAAAGAGGGGCGCTTGCTAGTATATACCATGTCTTGCATGCCGATGGCACAAACTTGTTGCACTCTTGTTGGATCACCTTCCAATGCTTTAAAATGGACACCCATCCACGCGTGCTTTGCAATTTGGTACGGCGGAAACTTCTTGCACTCATGGAACTCACAATGGACACGAGTCCAAAAGGTTGATGCCTTTTGTCCGGTGCCGGTCTTAGGGTCTTGCCAATGTCCCTCCAACACTCTCAAAGGAGCTTGTCCTCGCCGCCGTGTATGCCTTCGTCCACCTGCTCTTGCGCTTCGGCTTCCCCCCGGTGGCTTGGTTGGCGAGCTCATCCTCGAACAAAGGCTCCCCTTCGATGTCCAACTCATCCTCTTCCTTGAGTCCATAGTCCTCCAGAAACTCGTGGTCGAGCGGGAAGCCATCCAGGTCCAGGCCGACCTGATCAATGCATGAAGGCAACCTGATCTTGATCAAGAGGTGGACGGCGTGAATGGCCCTCAGCCGTCCTGCCTTTGTGTCTTGTTGGGGTCGTAGCCAGCCCCAATGAAATCGCCACACCACGAAGATAATGTTAAGCATGTAGTTGTCATCACTGGAGGCCGACATTAACAGGTTGCGTGCGCCCGGCAACATGTCGGCTAGCATGTGCCGTGCGCGTTTCCTCGCCCCTCTGGATGACGAGCCACCGGCCACCGGTGCGGTATTGAGGTCGATGGGCGTGGGCGCGAGCGTGAAGCACCACCACGCTCGCCTCAGGGAGCATTCCCCGGAGAGTCGGGAGGCTTGCAGGTAGACGTGGAAGCCGGGCATCAGCTACGTCGCTGACGCGCAGCCAACTCGGGCAGCCCCATCCGAGGAAACACAGATTGAGCCGGTGTTGGCCGCGGCCACGGCACGTTGACGAGGCCGTGCTGGCCAGGGTTTAACCCTAGGTAGATCAACGCCTCCCTCGTTGCCGCCGCGATGCGGGCGTTGGTGGCCACCTGTTGCGCGGCGGCGGCGATGGCGGCCGCCGCGATGGCTTCGTCCCTTGTGTCCGCCACGTGCCTCCGGCCCTTTCTCTTCACCGACTCCCTTGCTCACTCCTTGGGCGTTGACTTCTTCTTAGCTTAGGGCGCAGCGGCGGTCTTGCAGGGGGCGCGAAGCTTGCCTTTGTCGGGGCCGCGGTCGTGATGCCGGACGAGGCGAGGGAAGCGAGGCCGGCGGCGGCATCGAGGTCGTCGTCCATGGCGAGCGGCGAGAGCCTGCGCGGGCAGGAGGGTTTTGGGGAAAGTGGAGGAAAATGATGGAGGTTGCCACCGGCCGGCGGGCCAGGGGGTAGTTAACGCACATCGCGCGCGTCCGCCTTGTGTCCGCCCTGACGCAAATGAGGCTCAAAAAATGGGCCGGGAATGGTCGACGGGCGGACAAAAAGCGAACGCGTGTCCGTTTGGGTCGGCGCGTTGGGCCGACTTTTCTGTCCACCACGACCCAAACGGACGCCCGCGGACGAAATGGTTCGCTGCGTTGGAGTTGCTCTAAGATAGGCTATAGATGATGTGGCAAGATCATATAGCCAGCATCCGGCTATACTATTAACCATGCTTTTAGGGGCTTTAGTTGCTAAAATGATTAATGTATGTACTTGTGCTCGGAGAGCAATTGCCAATTTTGCCATCTCCCTCTCCGTTCTTTTCCATCTCCCGACCGAATGAGTACACGCCAATGAGATGTGGATGGGGTTGTCGGTAGTCAAACGGTGGTCGCGAGTACCTTGCCGTCAGAGATTTTGCCAGCGATGAAAAGGGACGTGGAGCTCCCTTAGGCCGGCGAACCCGACAAACAATATTCACCCTTGTCGCCGCCTACGTTGAACTTCCCTAAACCGCTGAGCATCCCGGCAGCCCGACGTGCTAGAGCCTAGATGCAAGTTGCTCAGTTGTTGCATCCGATATGTATGCCCACGCTATTGCTGTACCTTCTCGTGTTGCGCATCACGGCTAGGCTGATATGTCTTCAACGCATCTATAATTTTTTATTGTTTCACGCTATTATATTTGCAATCTTGGATATTTTATATGCTATTTTATATCATGTTTTGAACTAAACTATTAGCCTAGTGCCTAGTGTCAGTAGTGGTTTTCTGCTTGCTTTTTGGTTTTCCAGAAAATCAGTACCAAACGGAGTTCAAACGCTATGAAATTTTTTGATGGGTTTTTTCTGGACAAAGAGACCCTAGAAGTTTCGGGAGGAGTCCAAAGGATGAACGAGGAGACGGCAAGACAATAGGGCGCGCCTTGGAGACTTCGTCTGACCTAATTTCACTTCTATAAATTCTCAAAATATTGGGAAATCCCCAAAGAGACACTTGAAACACTTTTTTCGCCGCCGCAAGCTTATGTTCTTTTGCGATCCCATCTGGAGGCCTTTTCCGGCATTCTGCGGGAGGGGGAACCGATCATGGAGGGCTTCACATCATCTTTGCTGCCTTCTGATGATGTATAAGTAGTTCATCATAGACCTACGGGTCCATAGCTAGTAGCTAGATGCTTCTTCTCTCTCTTTGATCTTCGATACAATGTTCTTCTCGATCTTCTTGGAGTTCTATCCGATGTAATCTTCTGTATGCGGCGTGTTTGTTGGGATTCGATGAATTTGGGTTTATGATTGAAAGAAAGTAACTGAGTCTTTTCTGAACTTTATTTTGCATAACTTTGTATTTCTCTATCCGTTTGGTTCTAACTAGATTGATTTATCTTCAGTGAGAGAGGTGCTTTGTAGTGGGTTCAACCTTGCGGTGTCCTCACCCAGTTACAGAAAGGGTAGTGAGGCACGTATATTATTGTTGCTACTAAGGATAAAACTATGGGGGTTATTCATATTGGTTGGGTTTACTTTGTCTACATCATGTCATTTTGCTTAAGGTGTTACTCTAATTTTCATGAATTTAATACCATAGATGCATGTTGGATAGCGGTCGATTGGTGGAGTAATAGTAGTAGATGCAAGCAAGAGTCGGTCTATTTGTCTCGGACGTGATGCCGATATACATAATCATTGCTGTGAATACGTCATAACTATGCACTTTTCTATCAATTGCCCAACACTAAGTTGTTCACCCATCGTATGATATGTGTTCGAGAGAGAAGTATCTAGTGAAATTTATGGGTCCCGGCTCTACTTTAATCATATTATAAAATCCAAAATTACCTTGTGTGTAATTTATTTACTTTTATTTTATAATTTATCTATCTAACACTACAAGATTTGATCTTTACAAGTAACGAGTTCTAGAAGATTGACAACCATCTTGGCCGTGTTGGGTTCAAGTATTTGCTTTTGTGTGTATAGGTGATGTTCACGAGGCTTTGAGTGATTCTCCTATTGATTCGATAAACATTGGTTCTCACTGAGGGAAATACTTATCTCTAGTGTACTGTATCTCCTCTCCTCTTCGGGAAAAATCCCAACGTAGCTCACAAGTAGCAAAGGCCCAAGGCAACGACCGATGATGAGCTAGGGAGTGAACTATTACCGAGGGACCGAAGGAGCAATCATGGTATATTTCTAATCTAATTCAGTTATTGTAAACTGATTAATTGAAATTCTGACGGTGTGTAGATTTTGATTGCTATGTAAACTTGATTCAAACCATTATACTAACTCATTCAATCATGTTGTGTTTGCCATGTAAACGATTGCCATGGGGTTAAGTTGTTTGTATAGATAAAGAAACTTGATTCACATGCTAACTCAGAGCTATCTTCTTATTCAAAGAAGCAACAATGATGTTTGGATTTTTTTTTAATTTTTGGTAGCAACTAATGATTCAGAGAAGATATACTCCAATGATTTCATTACGTCTGTTCAGAGTTGCCCTTGTTTTAGTTTATGTTGCGAGTCACACTTGTTTTCGTGCATATTTTGCTTTTATTTTGAACTCACGCTCTTGGTTGCTTGTCACGCTCCGCCTCTACTCGCAACATCCTCAACATATGCGGGTCATCCTTCCGCCGGTCCGGCCCCAACCTAGTACTTCAAGACACGTCATAGACCAAAAAGCTCTGCGTTGCAGCTCAAAAAAAGGAAGTAATCCCTTATTTAACACTATCTTAAATTTTGTTTCCTTATTTGACACTGGAAAACTTTTTGTTCCCTATATACCATCGAGTCTAAATTTTATGCCCTTTATAACACTTTCGTCTATTTTTCATCTAATGCTGTTAAGTGGCACATAAAAAGACATTTTTACCCCTGGTGTAATATGAGCAGGCCATCTGGCGCAAGTCGCCCGCTCCCTGATACATGCATCCATCCCCGTCGTCTGCTACTAAGCACGAGCATGCCAAACACTTGATAGCATTGGCTCAACGGTCACGCACCCGCGTACGCACGACCGCAATTTTTTTGAGATCAAAGCAAAGCTTTATAACTTAACGGTGCTCGGGCATATCGCTCGAGATACAAGCAGCCACATGGGCTGGAACATCAGACTCCCAGTGCATGTGTGACGCCCCCGATTTGACCATACACTAATCATGCACGCAAATGTGTACGATCAAGATCAGGGACTCACGGGAAGATATCACAACACAACTCTACAAATAAAATAAGTCATACAAGCATCATAATACAAGCCAGGGGCCTCGAGGGCTCGAATACAAGTGCTCGATCATTGACGAGTCAGCGGAAGCAACAATATCTGAGTACAGACATAAGTTAAACAAGTTTGCCTTAAGAAGGCTAGCACAAACTAGGATACAGATCGAAAGAGGCGCAGGCCTCCTGCCTGGGATCCTCCTAAACTACTCCAGGTCGTCATCAGCGGGCAGCACGTAGTAGTAGGCACCTCCGGGATAGTAGTCGTCGTCGATGATGGCGTCTGGCTCCAGGGCTCCAGCATCTGGTTGCGACAACCAGAAAGAAAGGAAAGGGGGAAAAAGGGGGGAGAAAGCAACCGTGAGTACTCATCCAAAGTACTCGCAAGCAAGGAACTACACTACATATGCATGGGTATATGTGTAAGGAGGCCATATCAGTGGACTGAACTGCAGAAGGCCAGAATAAGAGGGAGATAGCTAATCCTGTCGAAGCCTACGCTTCTGGCAGCCTCCGTCTTGCAGCATGTAGAAGAGAGTAGAATGAAGTCCTCCAAGTAACATCTCCATGGTAGAATCTCCAAATATCATCTCCAGTAGCATCGCATAGCATAATCCTACCCGGCGATCCTCTCCTCGTCGCCCTGCGGAAAAGCGATCACCGGGTTGTCTGTGGAACTTGGAAGGGTGTGTTTTATTAAGTATCCGGTTCTAGTTGTCATAAGGTCAAGGTACAACTCCAAGTCGTCCTGTTACCGAAGATCACGGCTATTCGAATAGATTAAACTTCCCTGCAGGGGTGCACCACATAGCCCAACACACTCGATCCCATTTGGCCGGACACACTTTCCTGGGTCATGCCCGGCCTCGGAAGATCAACACGTCGCAGCCCCACCTAGGCACAATAGAGAGGCCAGCACGCCGGTCTAAACCTAAGCGCGCAGGGGTCTGGGCCCATCGCCCTGAGCACACCTACACGTTGCGAGGGCGGCCGGAAGCAGAACTAGCCCCCTTAATACAAGAGCAGGCTTACGTTCCAATCCGGCGCGCGCCGCTCCGTCGCTGACGTCTGAAATGCTTCGGCTGATACCACGACGTCGGGATACCCATAACTACTCCCACGTAGATGGTTAGTGCGTATAGGCTCGTAGCCAGACTCAGATCAAATACCAAGATCTCGTTAAGCGTGTTAAGTGTCCGCGAACGCCGAACAAGGCCAGGCCCACCTGTCTCCTAGGTGGTCTCAACCTGCCCTGTCGCTCCGCCACAAAGTAACAGTCAGGGGCCGTCGGGAACTCAGGCCCACCACTACCTGGATGGAGCCACCTGCCCCTTCAGCCCCCATCTCCAAACAGTATCACCAGTAATGTAACAGTGTAAAGTATATAGTATACGCCCGTGATCACCTCCCAAAGTGATCACAGCCCAGTAGTATAGCATGGCAGACGGACAAGAGTGTAGGGCCACTGATGGAACACTAGCATCCTATACTAAGCATTTAGGATTGCGGGTAAGGTATCAATGACTGTAGCAGCAATGACAGGCTATGCATCAGAATAGGATTAACAGAAAGCAGTAACATGCTACACTACTCTAATGCAAGCAGTATAGAGAAGAGTAGGCGATATCTGGTGATCAAAGGGGGGGGCTTGCCTGGTTGCTCTGGCAAGAGAGAGGGGTCGTCAACTCCGTAGTCGAACTGGTCAGCAGCAGCGTCGGTCTCGTAGTCTACCGGAGAGAAGAGGGGGAAGAAATAATGAATACAGAGCAAACAAAGCATCACAAAATATAACAAGGCAATACGCGGTGTTCGGTGTGCCCTAACGCGGTAGTAGGTGATACCGGTGAAGGGGGGAAAACATCCGGGAAAGTATTCCCGGTGTTTCGTGTTTTCGGGCAGAGGAGCCGGAGGGGGAAAGTTGCGGGTTCGATAGGTTAGAGGGGTGTGGCGGACGAACGGACTGCGTATCCGGAATCGTCACGTCGTTCTGAGCAACTTTCATGTTGAAAACATTTTAATCCGAGTTACGGATTAAAAGATATGATTTTCTAAAGATTTTATTAATTTCTGAAATTTAATTATTTATTTAATTAATTCGAAAAAATGTATTAATGACGTCAGCATGATGTCATGCTGAC